>NC_056728.1:1316775345-1316815345 GCF_019279795.1 Protopterus annectens | reverse complement strand
CTTAAAATGTTTTGTAATAATTTGGAACTTTTCCCCCAGGCCTCTGCTGAAAATTGGATTCTACCCAGTCAGACTTTCCTGGTGGTCAAATGTCAATAAATAAATAAATAAATGCATACATACATACATACATACATACATGCATACATACAAACATACATACATATCCCGTGGGCCTCTATTACAGGAGGTTTAAGGTATCACACAGTGAAAACTCTAGATTGGCTAGGTTTTTCTTGTAGTATTAGCTGTAAGTATGGAATACACATATATGACCCTTGTTTCTAAAGAGAAAAGCAGATTTTGTCAAAAAAGTACAAATTATCACCTAAACAAAAGTGCAAAACTGACAGGGTATATGATGTATACAGCCCTTTCTGAAAGAAGTGTCTAACTGCTTTCAGCTTGCTTCTGTGTGGAATGCCCGAGTACGAGTAATTCATATCTAGCAGTACCCAGATACGTTCATCAAACCAAGATGAATAAATACATTTATAAGTGACTCCCGATGAAACTTTCATAAAAACTTCAGTCTTCTCAGCATTTCAGAATATGACCTAATGAAAGACTTACAATTTGTTAATAAATATTAACTTCAGAAAAGATGCATCTCCACAGTTTTTGACTAATCTCTGTAGAATTTTAAAAGGGTATAAAAATGGCTGAATCTGGGTCCCTAGAATGCTCAATTTTAACACCATTAAGTGTTCAGAATCCCCAAATAAACAATTTAGTTTACTTGTAAGTGGTATGCAGAACTGCGGTGGTACAGCGGTAGCATTGTTGCCTCACAGCAAGAGGTTCTCCTGTTCGATTCTCGGCTGGAGTGCTTTCTGTGTGGAGTCTGCATGTCCTCCCCGTGGTTGAGTGGCCTCCAAAAGACATGTATAGAATGGGTGTGCCTTCGCTGAAGGTTGGGCATCGAGCTGGCACCACAGCACCTGTAAAAAATCTAATGCCAATAATTAGCAGACTGGAGTTCCGCTGTGGTGACCCCTAAGCAGGAAAAGCCGAAAAGACAAACAAGTTTGCTTGTAAATACTGCTTTTTGTTATTTAATACCATGTGTTTGAGCAATTATTTGTGTTCAGAATCACCACATTTTCCTTTTTTATGTCTTACAAACAATCACACTGTGTCTGTTGTCTTATAAGGTATTTAAAGCTTGTATTTTCTCATTTTAAAGATGTCTATTATGTAAGGTGAAAGCATATCAAAGAACATATTTAATTCAAATGAAGTGATAGTAGCATTAGTTTATGGGAAGAAAAAATGGTTTTGGGCCTAAAACAGGGCATGATGTACTAATACAGTATGATGTAAACAAATCCTAGTCTAGCATCAGTTTCTTATGTATCCAAAAGATCTCAGTCAGTCTCATCCAATGAAAAGGAATACATAGGCAAGCTGAGCAATCTGTAACCTCTGTTACTACTTAATGATTATCTCTCATTCACAGGATCAAGACAAAACGTCACTCATTCTGTTTCTGAAAAAGAAAAGTTCAATTTATGTATCTTCCAAAGTCAGAAAAGTAGTGGGAATAAATGGCAAACCTTTAGACTGTAGTGAGGCAGTATTATTTCCTTTGTTCCTGTATCTTATTGTTTATTTAAGATCCAAATCTATTTATTCATTCAGTTGTTCAGTAATATAAACCGTCTGATCGTTTTTGTCGACTGATTTTCATTCCTCTAGAAGGCAGCTTGCAGAGATGCTAGGGAATAATTTTAATTGTCGAAGTGCTTTTGTTTTGTATACCTACCAATTATTTTCCCTCCTTAGCAACGCCACACCTCATGTGTTGCTCCTAAGCTGCAGATTAGTGACTAAGAAGGCCACAACGAGATATGGTGGTACATGTTATGGCGGTGATTTCAGCTGCAAATCTGTTCCACAACAAGGTAATGTAGCAAAAAGATTGCATGGTTGATCCAACACCTCTAAGCACACGATAAACTGTTACTGGCAATATGACCATGCTCACGCTAAGCATTTGTAGAGTACTTAAGAAGTATTCCTATTGGCATGCATTCAGACGGAATTGTTAGTGCTACTTTAGCCATGCTACTATGCATTTCCACAAAGATTCTGGAAAGTCTTACATTCCTCAGAATCTGCCCACTAACATTCAGAAAAGCACAGGCTGGCCTAAACTTTCAATGGACCACAGCAATAGCAAGATGCCATGGCACACTGTGAAGGATGACATGATAAAATGATGTCAAGGGATTTTGATTTCACTAGTACTCTCATCAGTACATGTTTAAGTATAATGTAAAACCAACCCAGCCACTATTACACTAGTGATCTTGTAGGGCAAAGCCAAGTTTTTTGGAAATGTACACCAAATTCTACACCAAGGTGTATCAGTTTGCAGACAGTAGCTCCTCACCATCCAAAAGTGTAACACACTGCTATGGAAGATGTATGTTTTGGACAACATATATTTTGTAGTACTGCCATTTATGGCAAATAGTTCACTACAAAATCAAATAAAACAGATAACTGAGCTGTTTTGGGGTACTGATTCAAGGGGTTATAGCAATACACTCAGTCAGGATTCCAAAAAATAAATAAAAGTTGAAAAAGCATGCAAAATGCCATGGCAAACATACAGAATGCCTAGTTATACCCTTGTAGTCATGCCAGATTATTTAGTATTGATTCCGTTTTTATTTTTGTATCATCCAGTTCATATGTATTTACTGCTGACTTCTTCTTTTAACTGCAAAAGCCTATGAATTCATGTGAACTGTGAAGTTTTATGCTGTGCAGAACTCCACTACCAAATATAAATGTTGGCTTTATTACTGTTTAGTCAGAAGCAATCCCTTGGCTCAAGCACACAGTAAAAATGCTTTAGCTCAGAGTTTCTTATTTTGTAAGGCTCCACAGCATGTCACAGCGTGCCTGAGTTATGAGTTTAAAATCTTTTAATAAAAAGTTATTGAAAAAGCATGCTCCACTGTGCCTGAATCTTGACCAAAGGGTATATACAGTATTGCAACTTATCAAGAACACTGTAACAAGCATTATTTATCTGTATCTGATTATGAGTGACATTCCATAAATGTCAAATTCAGATACAATGTATTATGCACTGCACATTTACAAGAGAAAAGAGTGGGCCATATTGTTCCCCTTAGTGATTACTGTAGCAAAATGGTTGCGTCTAACTAAAAGAATTGCGTTATTTATTTTACATAAAACATGGCATTGGGAAATTGCTACTTCTGAGCAGTATAAATGTCATCTGATAGAGGAATGTTTTTCTTCAAATATCTAAATCTAGTCTACCTTTTTTTTAAAGTGCCATTGCTATATGAAATAGCTGCAGTATGTGTATTTCAAGCTTTATTGTATTGTCACATGCAGATAAGTTATGCCTACAATGGAATGCTATGGCAGCACTAGAGAAAATGGATCTAGACCAAACAAACCAAACACCCTAACCCAAAACAACTATTGGATGACTGCACTGAAACTCTTACATTTTATACATCATCTGTATAAAGAAATACACTGATTGCCAATGATTAATGATATCTCAAGTATAAGCTTTTTTGTTTCTTGTGGGAAATATACCTTTTCCACCCCAACTTTGTAAAAATCAACTCTGAGATCAATGTAACTTGGGGGGCACTTCCCTACTGCAATGAGCTTCACTTCCAAACTTAAAAAAGCAATATGATAGCAGTACAATATTCAAATACATAAATGAATAATACATACATACATACATGCATACATGCATACATACATACAAGCATGCATACATGCATGCATACATACATGCATACATGCATACATACATACATGCATACATTCATACATGCATACATACATACATACATGTATACATACATACATACATACATACATGTATACATACATACATACATACATACATGTATACATGTATACATACATACATACACACTGATCTGCAGGAAATAAGGAGAGTGCCCCTAAAACTTTAAATAGTCCATGTCAAAGTTCAACGTCTGCAGTGAAACTCCTAGTGATCTTATTTATGAGTATAACTGGCAAATCAAAGTACATTATCACTGCTCACACCACTGACAAAGAGGAGACTTGCACCCTGTGTTTGCACTCCCTATCTAGTTACAGCTGAATCATTCCAACATAATCATCTCAGGGACTGGCACCACGTGATCTAGATGTCTTATTCTGAAATCCAGTCATAATGTTTCCATGCAACATTCAATAATTCAGCTGTCTTAAAACAAATCATTGTGTCTTTTCCCAAAATATGGATGAATGTGAAAATTTTGGGGGAAGTCATTTGCAGAGACTATAGCATCGGTCACTTTCTCACATAACACCTGTCTGGTGTTTCTTCTAATCCTGTGCAATGGTAACATACTAAAATTATTGACCTTTGCAACTCTTTGTGTAGTTTGTGCACATTGTAGATTGTGTCCATGTTCTCTAATCATGAAGTCTCCATTTTGGCCACGTTCCATCTGATTGTGGTTTATGACTGCTTTCCCGTCTACCTGAATCTGGAATTAAAAGTCAGATGTTTCTGGAACAGCCCCCTCCTGGCATCTGGCTCTCTTCTTCTTCTTACACTGCTGCTGCATAATGATTTTTTCTGACACTACTGCAGGACTCTCCTGAGATGTCTGTGCAATGGCTGTCCTTGACTTTTCATCAGACTCAGCTTCTGAAAACACCTCAGAAACCTCTTAACTGTCCATCATATCAGACCAATAAATGTTTACTGTTTATTTATTATATAGTTTACTACCTTGACAGCTATGATGCAGTCTTTCTGTTAATTGAACAGCCATACTACTAACAGCTTACTTAACATAACACCTGTACACCTGCCACCTGTTAACATGACATTAGTATCACTGCAGAGTGACTCTGCAGAGGCCACAAGGAAACCATCAGCTTGCATGGCTAAGGCAGAAAAATAAAGAAAACTCATCAGACACTATTCATAAGGAGCGCCTGGAACAATTTGCTCACCAGTCCACAAAACATCAGTGGTAGATGGAAGGAGTAGTTGAGCAGCTTTTGAATGAAGATAACTCCATAGAAGCAGCAGTGCCCCACACACAGACGATGATGAAAGAAGAAGAAGAAGAAATCACCTTAGAAGAAGTAAGAACAGTGCTAAGGAAAATTATGTTATAAAAAGCAGCAGGCTTAGATGAAGTCATGGCGAATATGATCAAGATGCTGGGAGAGGTAGGGAGGAAATGACTCCTGAGGGTACTCACAGTGATACAGAGAGAGAAAGACGTATCACAGATCGCTGGACAATAAGAATACTAGTGCCAGTGAGTAACAACAAAGTGGGCATTCCCAACTGTGGACAGTACAACAGTCTCAAACTCCTGTTACATCACATGAAAGTGCTGGAAAGTCTGATTGGTAAATTAATACGCAGAAAAGTAGAAAGTAAGAAAAAGATATGCCATTCGGGTTCAGATCAGGATGCAGCACACCATGCCCAATGTTTGCCGTGAGACTGACAGTGGAGAAGAAGCTGGAACTGAAAAATGAGTCCAACTGGGTATTCCTAGACTTGAAAAATGCATATGACAAGGTTGCATAAAAGCTGATTTGGGGAGTCTTGCAATCATTTGGAATCCCAGAACATTGGTAAAATTAGGACAGGCAATGTCATGAGCACAAACAATGTTTGGAATTACAAGAGGGTGTATCAGGGGTTCATCTCTGCTGTTCATACTGGTGATGGACTACATTAGCAAACGGGTCAGAGGGGGCAGGTCAACAAAGCTGCTGTATGCAGGCAATGTCACATTACAAGCAGATTCTTAACAGGAACTTCAGGAAATAATATGGGAATGGAATGCAAAACTGAAAGATCATTGGATGAAATGGAATATAGACAAAACAGCTGTCAGGACAGCAAATGAGGAAATCAGAAGTAGCTGAAATTTGAGATAAAAGGGAAGTCTGTATGAGGAGATGAAATTTATAATCAGAGGTGCTGCAGCCAACCAGCAAAGCATGTAGGGATAGTGTGTGATAGAACAATGTCTAAGAAGCTGAAAAGTAAGGCATTCAAAGCAATGGTGCGACTAGTACTTTTGTATGACACAGAAAACTGGGCAATGAAGGCAAAGCAGTTAAAGAAGCTAATGCTGATGGAGATAGGATGCACAGGATGGGACAGATGAAGAAATGACAACATCGGAGAAGTCAAAGAATCTTCATTTTCAGAGAATCCCAAAAAGAACAGATTATGATCTTTCAGGCACATTTGCAAGAAAGCAGAAAATGATTTGGGGAAGAAGATTTAGGAGATACAGGAAGAAGCCAGAGAAAATGAGGACATTCAGCCAAGAGATGGATAACCTGTGAGAGAGAAGATGTGCAACAGACAGGTATTAGTGTTGAAGAAAGTAGGAAAGTGGCACTGACTCCAGAGAGGTGACGACATTTGATACAGTAACAAGACTCCAAGTTGAGAAAAAATTGGGAAAAAGGGAGTTGATGATGCTGCTGCTACTGCTGCTGCTGATAATGATGTACCACTGCAGTCAGTTATCAATACCTGTCCTACATTCTGTATGACTGAGATCTCAGGTAACATAGCAGCTGAATCACTGACAGCTCAGCTAACATTACACCCGTGCTACTGACAGTTCAGCTAACATTACACTTGTAATAGTGACAGCTCAGCTAACATTACACCTGTACGACTGACAGCTCAGCTAACATTATACCTGTGCTACTGACAGCTCAGCTAACATTACACCTGTGCTACTGACAGCTCAGCTAACATTACACTTGTATTAGTGACAGCTCAGCTAACATTACACCTGTACTACTGACAGCTCAGCTAACATTACACCTGTGCTACTGACAGCTCAGCTAACATTACACTTGTATTAGTGACAGCTCAGCTAACATTACACCTGTACTACTGACAGCTCAGCTAGCAATACACCTGTGCTACTGACAGCTCAGCTAACATTACACCTGTACTACTGACAGCTCAGCTAACATTAAACCTGTACTACTGACAGCTCAGCTAACATTACACCTGTACTTCTGACAACTCAGCTAACATTACACCTGTACTACTGACAACTCAGCTAAAATTACACCTGTACTACTGACAACTCAGCTAACATTACACCTGAACTACTGACAGTTCAGCTAACATTACACTTGTATTAGTGACAGCTCAGCTAACATTACACCTGTACTACTCAGCTAACATTACACCTGTACTACTGATAGCTCAGCTAACATTACACTTATATTAGTGACAGCTCAGCTAACATTACATCTGTACTACTGACAGCTCAGCTAACATTACACCTGTACTACTGACAACTCAGCTAAAATTATACATGTACTACTGACAGCTCAGCTAACATTACACCTGAGCTACTGACAGCTTAGCTAACATTACACTTGTATCAGTGACAGCTCAGCTAACATTACACCTGTGCTACTGACAGCTCAGCTAACATTACACCTGTGCTACTGACAGCTCAGCTAACATTACACCTGTATTACTGACAACTCAGCTAACATTACACCTGTACTACTGACAGCTCAGCTAACATTACACTTGTATTAGTGACAGCTCAGCTAACATTACACCTGTACTATTGAAAACTCAGCTAACATTACACCTGTACTACTGACAGCTCAGCTAACATTACACCTGTACTACTGACAACTCAGCTAACATTACACCTGTGCTACTGACTGCTCAGCTAACATTACACCTGTGCTACTGACAGCTCAGCTAACATTACACCTGTATTACTGACAACACAGCTAACATTACACTTGTACTATTGACAGCTCAGCTAACATTACACTTGTATTAGTGACAGCTCAGCTAATATTACACCTGTACTACTGACAACTCAGCTAACATTACACCTGTACTACTGACAACTCAGCTAAAATTACACCTGTACTACTGACAACTCAGCTAACATTACACCTGTACTACTGACAGTTCAGCTAACATTACACTTGTATTAGTGACAGCTCAGCTAACATTACACCTGTACTACTCAGCTAACATTACACCTGTACTACTGACAGCTCAGCTAACATTACACTTATATTAGTGACAGCTCAGCTAACATTACACCTGTACTACTGACAACTCAGCTAACATTACACCTGTACTACTGACAACTCAGCTAAAATTACACCTGTACTACTGACAACTCAGCTAACATTATACCTGTACTACTGACAGTTCAGCTAACATTACACTTGTATTAGTGACAGCTCAGCTAACATTACACCTGTACTACTGACAGCTCAGCTAACATTACACTTGTATTACTGATAACTCAGCTAACATTACACCTGTACTACTGACAGCTCAGCTAACATTACACTTATATTAGTGACAGCTCAGCTAACATTACACCTGTACTACTGACAACTCAGCTAACATTACACCTGTACTACTGACAGCTCAGATAACATTACACCTGTATTACTGACAACTCAGCTAACATTACACCTATACTACTGACAGCTCAGCTAACATTACACCTGTATTACTGACAACTCAGCTAACATTACACCTGTACTACTGACAGCTCAGCTAACATTACACCTGTGCTACTGACAACTCAGCTAACATTACACCTGTACTACTGACAGCTCAGCTAACATTGCATTTGTATTAGTGACAGCTCAGCTAATATTACACCTGTACTACTGACAGCTCAGCTAACATTACACTTGTATTACTGATAACTCAGCTAACATTACACCTGTACTACTGACAGCTCAGCTGACATTACACCTGTACTAATGACAACTCAGTTATCTCAGCCATACCATTGACAGCTCAGTTAACATAACATCTGTACTAATAACAGTTCAGTTAACATCACATCCATACCAGTGACAGCTCAGTTAATATAACATCTGTACTAATGACAGCACAGTTAATATCACACTCATATCAGTGACATCTCAGTTAATATAACATCTGTACTAATGACAGCTTAGTTATTATCACACCCATACCAGTGACATCTCATTTGACAACATCTGTACTAATGATAGCTCAGTTAACATCACAGCAATACCAGTGACAGCTCAGTTAACATAACAGCTGTACTAATGACAACTCAGTTATCACACCCATACCAGTGACAGCTCAGGTGACATAACATCTGTACCAACAATAATGCAGTTAACATAACAGTCCTGCTACCTACACCTCCATTTTTACTTGTGGTTATGCATTCTTCATTACACAAACCTTGATAGAAGAGGACCCGAATACGCAGGCTAAATTTCCTATATTCATTATCAGTGCAGCACACTGGTTCATTATAGGAAATGGTCCACATGATGAGTGCACTTACTGGTCACCAAATTGATGATATGAAGTTAAGGAGCAGCTGGATGTCAATTTGGCACAGAATAACATGTTGCATGGATTCTCTACAAGAAGGTCAGTTCAGACTGATCTATCATGGTGATTTACTGGTCAATCATGGCACTGCTCTAAGAAGAGGCTGTGGGTGTTGCCTGTTTATAATATGTGAAGGCCTTAGGCCTAGTATCCTATGTTTATAATGTGTGAAGGTCTTAGGCCTAGTACCCCATAAAATGTTACTGAAAAGGAATTAGGAGTAGTTTGGACTGCATCTTACTGTGACAGCAAGTGCTTAACAAAAAGACATGGAGAGCAACATTTCAAGGATGTTTACCAGTGAGCATGCACATGTCAGCACTACATTCAAGCATTTTCATTTGATTTATAAGTGAAAATGAAAAATGTTGGAGAAAAATATGTTTTTACAGGAGACAAAAATAAAGAGTTGTAATGATTCTCATACATAAGAAATAGGCAAAAAAAAAGTCTGAAAAGGTACTCAGGACTAAGGAATAATATTAAGCATGCCAGCTTAAATTCAGTGTGATAAATGAAAGTAACGTTTCTGAAAAAAAAGCAGTCATAAAATGTTGACACAACTGAAAAGAAAGCACCTGAAACAACAAGAAACATAGAAAGGGATCCAGTGATGATCATATTACATGACCTACACTATTACTCTTAGGATTATTTATACCTGCCCTACACCTACTGATCCCACCAGATCTAATAATCCACCTTGGCAACAACTTAATACATCTCCTATAGGTTTTTTAATAGCTTTATTAATTCAGGCAATCCATTCATTACCCCCTTTTCCCCATGGAGTTGGGTCACTTCAACAGTGACAATCATGTAGAGCCAACTTTTACACCACCAGGTAGCAAGCCCTGCCACAGTAGCTCTTCCACACTGCACAAGTCATACCTATGGCCAGTCTAGAGTATCCAATGCACATACTGCATGTCTTTGGAATGTGGAGCATCCAGAAGAAACCCATGTGAACATAGGGAGGACATGCAGACTCCACACAGAAAGCACCCCAGATGAGATTCAAACCAGTGAACTTCTTGCTATGAGGCAACAATGCTATCTGCTGTGCCATTGTGCCACCAAATGCAGACAATATTAACACTGAAATAAATGCAAAAGATACATTAATCTACTGCAAAGATGGGGTGGGTAGTAGATAAATGGGTTGACTTCAGAAATGAAGAGTGAGATATAATATTAAAGGAATATCGGGAAAATAGAGAGGATGGAGAAATGGATACTGATTTTGATGTATTAATGTGATAAACAAAGATAGATTTAACAATGCCCATTTAAATGGAATCCTGATGTGTCCAAAAATTATTTAGTTTTTACATAACAGTAAACTAACTGAAACCTGGTTTGTTCTCAACTAAGACACTTTCCTCTCCACACTGATATTACATGAATGTTACAGAAAGAAATAATATTGTGTGTGTGTATCAGAACCTCAGTACCTCTGTTATTGTTTCCCCTACATCTCCCAGGTACAGTTTTCGGTGACCTGCAATACACCTTGTAAGAATCTTTCTTTGTTTTTTTTTTTTTTTTATATAGTTAGGAGCCCAGAACTGCAGTAGCTCATGATTTCCTTGGGCATTGCTTTTGTTGCTGTCATAATATTAACTTGAAGAGTAATTAAAGCTGATTTATTTTTATATTTCATATTATATATTTGTGTGTGTGTGTGTGTGTGTGTGTGTGTGTGTGTGTGTGTGTGTGTGTGTGTGTGTGTGTGTGTGTGTGTGTGTGTGTGTGTGTGTGTGCACATGTGCACCACTGCTATTTATTATAATCGGTTTTGAGGTTACTATTACTCAGAAAAAAGCATATATTTGGTCTTAGCAGAAAAACAAGAGGTAACAGATTTTTTGAGGGTACCAGCCATACAGAAGTCAAGGTTAGTTTTACAAGGCTGGAAAGTCATTGTAGTTGTTTTATGACTTTTGCAGCCTAATTTCTTACTTTTACTTTACAATTAATTATTCTATGATAAATTCAATCATAGATCCAAGATGACATTTTTAATCAAGATGTTATTTTACTCTTTGAAACAGTCTTTCAGAATAGAAGCCAAAGCATATACTTTCTATTTATTTATACACACACACATTACCTTGAGGATTTGTGCTGCAAATCCTTAAATCAGTGAAGAAATGATAATAGAGTATAGTGAAAAATGAGAAAAGTAAGTTTTATAAACAAATACTTTTCTCTCATTATATCCCAGGATTCCATAAACTTGAACTCCTGATGTACTAAGTCTAAAATTGCACAACTTTGGAGAAAAAAAGTTTTATAGATAGATAGACAGATAGGCAGACAGATAGAGATAGATAGATAGATAGATAGATAGATAGATAGATAGATAGATAGATAGATAGATAGATAGTTATGGATATAAATCAAATCAGAGATTCAGAAGCTCTGTGTCCATGCTCACAGCCAAGTCAACACTATTTACTGTGTGTGTGTGTGTGTGTGTGTGTGTGTGTGTGTGTGTGTGTGTGTGTGTGTGTGTGTGTGTGCAATAAGCCCGAAAGCACATTACATATGCATGTAACCAGGCCAGTTTGTGTGATGAGCAGCTCTTCATTGCAGCTGCAGTGAGGTCACACGAAAAGATAGCACTAGACTAACCCATGGCCAGGGTAAAGTGGCACATGTCATAAACATTGAGCATGCATATGCATCGAATGTAATTGTCATGCAACTGCACTACACACACACACACACACACACACACACACACACACACACACACACACACACATGGACGTGAATAGTAATGTGTTAAGTTACTGTTGTGACAAAGCAAAATATATGCATAAAAAAATGTCTTACAGACAAAAGTAAAGCTGTGATTAGGAAGGGTGGGGTGTAGAGGTGTTAATAAGGCAACAAAATTAACAGAAACATTCAGAAGCCTAGAAAAGGAGCTGGTGAACATAGAAAGGATTAAGAACACAATGGAGAAGGCGGCATAGCATATACACAAATTTCCATCTGAAATACCTGAACATAGACAAAATATGAAACTCAGACAAGATAGGGGGGGATACAGAAAAGTAACATTATGTACCAACTTACATCATTCCTGACATCATCACATTTTTATTTTATCAGCATACCTGCACCATAATGATAACTTTAATCTTCTTCTTCTTTCAGATTTTCCCGGTTAGGGGTCGCCACAGCAGATCACCTGTCCACTCATGATTTGAAAAGCAAATTATCAGCCCTGAGGGGATTTGAACCCATTATTCTGTTCAGTAATACTGTCCTGTACTATCACAGTGCATCAAATGCAGCCCAGTTTACCTTTACTCAGAAATCACTGTATTCCCCAAATGGTTACAAAAAGTCAATGTATTTTGTACAAAAGCTATGTGCTAGCTATACCAACAATTCAGTAAAACTAAATAGAGCCTTTCTGATGCTAATTTACTTACGGATTTACCTGTTTATATAATATTAATTTGCACTTCCATATATCTGTTGCAAGTCCCACATGCTTTTTAAGTGATTATATTCTTTACTGTGCCACTTCATATATCTACATTTTAGAAACTATTTACAGGGCCATGTATCTAGTTAAACCCACTTCCCCTCTTATTTATATCTGAAATGTTATAGTTTGTCTCTGTTCAAATCCTCCTTCTTTCACCGTTACTCAACCATGAGCCTTTTTTTACCATCCTCCTAACCTTTTCTACAAGCTCCATTTCTTCAAGATCCATTTATTACCATTCTGAATATTTTGATTTAATTCCATGGCCTTTACTTCCTCACCATAATTTTCACCTGCATTATGTCTGGCATTTCTTTCTTCTTTCATTACTTTATGATAGCTTTTTACCCACTATGACCAGCAATGATAGCATTGTTTTTACATGTCTTTCTTCAGGTGTTTTTGGCCAATGCTTAATAAAAAACAGTTCTTTAGTGAAGTATGTTTTCCTTCCTGTTAGCTCTGCTATCAGTTTCTTCATCCATCCATCCTCAACCCCCATAGAACATGGGGTTGGGGTGTCACTTCAATAGTGACAGTCATCTCGAGCCAAGGTTTATATCATTGGGTGGCTAGCCCTGCCACAGTTATCAGTTTATTCATATATTTTATAAATTGCTGCAGGTGTCTGCATTCTGAAAAAAGTCTTCCCATGTACATATCTCAGCCTCTTCACATCTCCAGTATAATCCCAATGTTTGAGGGAACATTTTATATAACCTGTCTGGGGAGTAAAAGTACTTATGCAGGTACTTCCATACAAAGATTTTTAAACATTCTTGACTTTGTGGTACATTATGGAACCATTGCTATCTGACCCCATTCTCCCTTACTTAGTTAGCAATCAAGCCTCTGACAGCATCTTTGCCATGATCTTTTATCACTCTGATTCCTTACTTCCATTAATGCTTTATATGCACTGCTATTTCATTTTTGATTGCCAGCCCTGTTTTTGTGTCTAATAGTATGTCAACCAGCTTAGGTTGTTTAGCCTCACATTGCCTAAGAGTTCTTGATGTCCTCTATGTTCTGTTTCAACCACAGATAACACATAAAGTCCCTGTCTAGGTTAAATCCACTCTTCAACTCTGTCCGTATGTATATATCCTCTGCTTTTCCCAGTTGCTCCCACTATCTAGGATCTCTGTCTTTATTCCTTCATGTTTGAGTCCCCTGTGGCTTTTACATTTGTATTGTTCTCTATTCCATATACATATACTATTGGTAATAGAGAATTCAGTCGTGGTTTGATTTCTTTATGCTGAATTAGCATGCTGATCTGATCCCCTAGGAAATCCCTAATTTTGTCTTTCCCCCTGGTATTGCTCTCTACCATATCCCAGAATTCCATTCTCCACATGTCACTTACCTCCCCCTTATCCCAATCAGCAAGTCATTCCATGTTGCTGTATAACCTTATATCTGCATTAGATACAGAAGTCTTATCAGTGTAGCTTTAAAGCATGCATCAGGAACTGGCAATCCCATTCTGTTATCTCTCTCATTCAGCAGCATTATTTTCCCACTGCACTCTTTCTTGTTTACTTTCCCAGTAAAACTCTTTCAGTTCCTTTACCAGTTTTTTCTATATTACCTATACAGGCTGATTAAAAATATGACTAACCTTTGTACAGTATCAGTGACACAATAAACATCTAGTCCACGAAAATCTTATAATCTTCTTCCATGAACATGATTTTTGATAATGTTTCTTCCAACATCTCTTTGGCCACCTTTTGCATATCCTTTGTTAACCATAGCTCCAAATATTTAAATCTTTCATGGCCCCAGAGGAAGAAATAACTTTATGCCAGTTCTTGAGTGGGATAATAATCAGTTGCTACTGCTTTCATCTTCAACTTTTTGATTTTGTACTCAGCTATCTCTCCAAAGTTAATTAATTTTGTCCATTCATATTTTAGGTCCTCTTCTGGGTAAGTTGTAAAGAGCAGGATGCCATCAGCAAATAATGCAAATCTTTTTTCTTGTCTTTCACCCCATGTATAGCCCTTTGCACTAGATCTTTGTATTCTACATGCCAGTGGTCCTAAGTAGATTGCAAATAAAAAGGATGATAAGGTAAAACAATGCCTCATACCCCTACCCAGCTCTGTTGTCTCCAACAAGTATGAAATGCACAAAATTATTGCCATAGAGGCCTTATAGATCCTAAAGACAAGCTCAGTCCATTTGTTTAGGACACCAAATGCCACTCCAGTTTCTTTCAAGTACTCCCTGTCATAGGCTTTTTCCACATCTATGCTCACTAACACCATACTCATGCCATTCTGATGTGCATTCTGTTGAATTATTAATGTCTGGTTAATGCTGACAAATGTCTGTGTAACTCCTATAAAACTACACTGGTCTTGTCCACTTAGTGGGAGCCAGCACTTTTGTAATCTTTCAGCAAGTATTGTTATAAATATTTTATAATCATGGTTTAAATGGAAATGGGTCTATAAGAGTCTGGGTCTGTTAAATCTCTGCCCTCTTTAGGTATGCTTTATGTCAGCAGCTCAGAATATCCCCTCACCCCCTTAAAGCACGTCATCAAACAGTCTGTGCCAGACCCACACCTATTTCATCATTTTTCTTTTTTCCATATTTCATTGGGAATGCCATATTTCCGTATATCTTTCTCCATATTCTGCATCTTCATCACCTCCCAAACATCTTCCTCAGTTACTTCTGCTAGTAGTTGTCTAGCTTATTTCTGGCAAATTAAGACCCAACAGATATCCCCTGAGCCTGTAAAACCAATAACTGCTACAGAGTCAACAAGCACAGAAAGGTGTTCATTGCCTGATGTACCAAATGGTGCATAAACAGGAGATAGAGAGAAAGAGATCCCCTGGCTTCCATGCACCTTGCTTCTACCTCTACGTCCTTATTGTAAAGGTTTTTATACTAGGCCAGTAGTATTTCCCATACTTTATTTGGCTCAGACTATAGTCTCCCAGCTTCTTGGCTTCTCATCTTGGGAATCATTTGCTGTGCCTGCTACCTGTTAGTCTCTGTGCTAAGTATTTGCTAGTTTGTGGGGTTGTTACAGAAAAGGTTAACTTCAGGGTACTGGTCCTTGTATTCACCAGCAAGTCTAAGCACACTCTCATTAATTTCTTTGATTTCCCAGTTCTTCTTCTTGCTCTACCATTTTAATTGTCCTATCATTTTTTTGACATTCCTGTACTTTCCTGAGACCCTCCTTGTATCTCCTTTGAACGACTTTCCATATTTCCTTTGCTTTACTCATAAATTGTTGTTTATTCCTCTCATTCTCCTCTTCCCACCTAGTCATAAGATCTTCTTCCATAGTTTCTATGTCATCTAGTGTTCTGCCTATCATCTGTGTTGACCTACACATAAAAAGTTATTCTTTTCAACATATTTATTGGAAACTGACAGTACACCTCAATCCTGCCTTTATTTTCCACTCTAAGTTCTATCTTCAGGGAACTTGATCTGATATAGTTATAAAATACATGACTCCATTCTGCATATTGTTTATATATTTCTTTTGAGACATAACACCTAGCTAATCTAGCCAAACTGTTAAAACAGCTTGATTAATATGTAAAGTCTTTCCTTTGCTAGTGGCCCTCCAATATGTCCACTAGCCCAAAGCTGGTTATGTATTTCTGCAGGTTTCTCCCCTCAAAATGATTTGTGTTTTTTCTTGGTCCTTCCAGATACATCCTTCCTGCTACCAAAATGATTCTATTACTAGGGTGATACCCTGCCTAAAAACCTCTAAATTCCCCATAATCTTTCTTATTTCCCAAGCTTTCAACTTCAGTGTGCAGATCAGATACATCCCTCAGGGTTATCTTTTCACCATATGACATTCCTTTAATCATTACATAGCCCTACAAATTGTGGCTTCTGGTCTATTCAACCTTCACTTCAAGTCCTTTCACTAATAAGAATAAAAATCTTAACTTTCTAGTTTCCCAAGGTTAGCAAAGTATCCCTTATTCCACTTTATTGTTTGTTTCTCATGTTCGTCCCAGTCAAAGTGAATCTCCTGCAAAATTACCATCTGCTCTCCACCTTTGTATCTATACCTGATACCCTGCCCAGTTTTGTATATATATAGTTGATATCCTGTCCACTTTTGCTTTATTGGTCAGACCATTTCCATTCTACAACAACAACAATTTTAACCTTTGGTGTTGAAATGTGTATTCCTTGTGCATCCTCATCTTCTCTTCATTATGACCTTCATTAGCTCACTTAACTCTTCACTTCCCCACCTGTCTTTGCTTCCCACTTTTGAGGGGTTCACGCTCACCTAGATTCCTGAATCTAACAACTAACTCACCCTCTCCCCTTTCATTGTAAAAGTCATCCCAATTATGTACATTCTATAGTATTTACAAGAAAACCATGCTGCTTGCACTATTGCTTATTATTAGTGGCTTAAGTGATTAACCGGCTACTTTTTCTTACAGTGCTCCACCGGTACCCATGTGTACAAATATTTATCAGGCAATTTACCTTTATTGACAGACTCCTGTTTTTACTTATATTCCTATTGTTATCTCTGTTAAAAAAACACTGTCTTGATCTTTCCTCCAAGTTGTGTCACGAACTGCTTTGCACCCATGCTGACCAATCACCCCCACCCCAGAGGCTTAACCTATGTAGAAGCTTAACTCAACATCAAGTAAAATTCCAGGTGAGGCCGATTATGATCAGCATCCCCCACACTGTACGTTAAATCAGTGAACCATACCATCCTTCTTTCTTCCTACTGCTTGTCTGGCAATGTCTTAAAGCATCACTATTTGTGTATGTACCAGTTTGTGACAGGGGGAACAGCATGTATAACCCACCCACATATCTCATCTGTATTAGACCTCTTAGTATACCCCCTCATTTAAGTTATACGTTAATGCAAGTCTCATACCACCCATCATCACTACTGCTTAAAATATGCCCCCCCCAATGATTTCCCAAATTATCGACAGGTCTAGATCAGGTTTTACTGTATTAGCTTGACGTGCATATTACCCCCCCCTCCCCATACCCCCTGCCCCTGTAACCTTTTGAAGTGTCATTGAAAGACTTAACTGACTAGATGTATCACCCTAGTAACATTTAATTTTGATTTAGACTTCTAATAAGATAACAGTTATCTCATGGATTATAGAAAGGTCCTTTACCTCAATTTATGTTATCACAGTCAGTCATGTCCACAGATGCATACATTTGTTTTCCAGTCAAAATTAGATGATCTATCATACAAGTTAAAAAACAGCAGACAAGCAGACATATCCTTTCTGCAGGCTTTTAGTGTCTAGGTCTCTTTGTGTCTTTCCACTCCACTTTGTTTTGTCTTCTCCATTTTTTTGTTGCTGGAAAAGTAGAAAGGGCTTTAGTGGCAGTATTTCCCTCAGGTTTCTCAGACAGCTTTTCTGTCTTCACTTTCTCTGAGGTAGGCCTCCTTCTTTCTCATCTGTTGTTTGACCCTATCTGCCATTCTTTTCTCCCGCTCCTCTAATACCTGCTTCAGGTACATGTAAGTTTTGAGGCTGGTAATATATAAAAAAAACTTGGAGCATTGCTAGATACAGGGCCTTGAAACAAAGATGCATTTCCTTACATTTACAAATGACTGGAAGAAATGCATTTTTCTGTACACTGTCTGAGATGAATAGTCATTGTCTGTGAAGACTCTGGTATCCCCTATCTTGTGTACACTCCCTCTTTTACATAGTAGGAAGAATCTCTTCCTTTTGCAGATAGGAAGGACATTTTTACTAACATTGTTCTGGGCTGTTTCATCACAAATTCACTATACATGCCTTTTCTATGCAAATGTCCTAAGATGGAATGCCTGTCCACTCAGTTAAGTACTCCTTCATAAATTCAAAACAGTTCTCCTTTTTCCACTTTTTCAAGGATTGACAAGAACCTGATATAATTTTATCTTGATTTCATTCTGATTTTGCAGTTCTGTCTGTCTTAACTTCTTTTCTGCAGAGTGCAACAATGTCAGGGCTTCTGAGTGCACAGCTGAAGTCTCCTGTACTTATTATAACTTTTTGTTATTGCTAGAAATGTATTCCTACAGGGTATCACTGAGTTTTAATAATTATACATGCATTTGGTCCATTTTTGTCTCCAGAGAGGTAGCCATGCTTTCTCCTGGTCTGCCTGCTCCGTCCATGGCTTCCCACCTGTCAGATAAACCATGTTTCTCTCTTGTTGAGTTCTGCAGCTTATTCACTCCTTGAGTTGTCTTATTTTTATTTTTCTGTCTCACTACTGACTTGGATATTTTGCCCAATAGTGGCTGTGTTAAAATTGCTTAATTAATGGCTTTTTTTCAAGTTTTACTTAGGGTATAGACGTAATGCTTTCTTAGACTACTGACACATTCACTGCCATATCCAGAAGTCTCTCATTCAGTGATATTTTTGTGAGCACTGTATTAAGTAGGGAAGCTATTGTAGGAGTAATACTAAAATGGTTGGGTAAACACATTGGCTCACTGTTTTAACACAGCTCCACAGAGTTAGGCAACCAGCCACCGCTGTGCAGTATTCATTTGTGCAATCCAAGGAATTTGTTGCATTCTGCTAACCATAAGTGCAATTGTATACTGTATTTTGCACTTTTAAATTGTATTTTGCTATATTGCTGGTTTGTTACAACTGTTCTTGCTGATTTGTTGCACTTTTTGTCTGCTTTAGCATAGACTAGATTCAGACCTGCTGAATCGGGTTCTGTTTGTTAAAGCTCTCTTTCAACATATTAAAGAACATCCAGGATACCTCTTTACTTCCATGGTTTTACAACTGGTTAAGCTGAACGCGAGAGGGTTGTCAATCAGACTGAATACTGTGAGATATAATAGATTATAAGGCTAGGTGCTGACAGAAGTCCAGGACTCAATGGAATGGTACCTTTAAAACCTGTTCTTAGGAAGTGTAGACCTGTGATTCAGATGATTAGATCTTGATGCTCATTGGCTTATTGATTTTTAAATAATTTTGAAAAGGTTTTTGATTGTTTTCTTGTATATGTCTGATGAAGGGTGTATCCTGAAAGAGCTTATATTTTGTATTCAATTTTCTACATTTTTATTACAGCCTGGTGGTCTGTGAAGTCTTTTTCGCTGTTCTTTCGTAAGGTTTTGCTTACATGGACCATTAGTGCCTCTACTTGCAATTCTTGTTTCTTCATTTTGTTGTTTTACAAGGACCAGGCATACATGGCTAACTTTGCTGATACTGTTGAGTTAGAGTACCACCCAGCTACACCAGTAGTTAAGACTTTTCATGAGTGTATTATAAGGCTTGCGACTATGGACTACAATCCCCTTTTGAAGGCTACTTTGTCTAAAGAAAAAACTGATGCAACTACAATGGTATTTGCTGCTGAAAGTGAGTGCTTTTTGGAATTGTTCTCTAATTTAGAGAATGACTTGTATAAGCTCAAAAGGCTTCAGTGTCAGCGTCTACATATGGAAGCCTGTCTATACTTCCATATATACCTCGAGGTATGAGACTCCTTTGTATGCCTACCTATGGAGACCACCATCTAGAATTGCTGGCCCGCTAGCAGGCCATTAATCTGGAAACCAGCTATCAGTATATGAGGCTGTTAATGGAGATTTTTCAACCAGAGGAACAGCGGTTAACTAAATCTATAGACTGGCTACAGTTGGATATTGAGAGGAAGTTTAAGGCCGAGGATTATTTGTCTAAACTAGATACTCTATACTGTGCTATAAGTGCCTGTGACATTAAGCTACAACAAGCCAAAATGAAGAAGCTTGATAGAGACTTTGCAGATCTCAGTAAGGGCAAAATTTTTGTATGGCCAAAAAGCACTTTTAACAACCAATGCAACCCTGCTTGAGGGGGCTTGTCACAAGGAGGTGTAGGATTGGAGAATTCAACTAGTGGGGTTAGTGCAGCTACAAAATTGCATTGCAGCAACGATGAGTCAACTGCTGTAACTCCTCCACAAGCCATTGTGGGAGCCAATACGATGGAGAAAACTGTGGGGGAGGCATTACCAGAGGTTGTACCAGCAGCTTGTGCATTGAACGTACCAGCTGAAAAATTCACTGATTCTGAAAGGCCTGCTAGACATTTATCTAGTAAAGAGGCAACAATGTCGCCTAGCCAAGATTTGGGGGCGAGACCCAAGACTCTTTATTCCCAGCTCTTTTCTACCCACCTGTCCATACCTGTGAAGATAAAAAAGGACAAGAAATTGGAGACACAGGTGATGGGGCAAGGTCAATGGTCAGGGAGCAGGGAGCGAAAAAGGTGAAAGATATCAGTATGACTTCAGGTACTGCTAAGTTTGTCTATAATGTTTCCATTACTGTTATCTGATATACAGCTCCATGTTCTGAATAGAGGTCTAAATGTTGTACCAGCAGAGAGACATAACTACACTGATGTTATTCTGGACCTTAAATAATTTGGTAGAAATTTGCACTTAAGAAGGATGTTTGGTACTTCTGACTACTCAGATTTCAGTAATCCCTCTTTACGTAAACCTAGTTTATATGTTCCACCCAGTCATTTATTTGTAGAAACATTTGTAAAGACTTGTGAAGACCAGTTAAAATGTCTGCATAACTGTAATGATTTTAAGAACTTTTACAATTTGTCAACTGAAGAAAGGATAGCGTTAAAAACTTTAAATGAAAATGTCAACATTGTTATACTGCCAGTGGACAAGGGTGGGGCCATTGTCCTGATGGACAGGGACGTATACATTAGCAAAATTAAGCCTTTATTGGGGCATGATGCTACGTATGAATGCATTACTGTGAATAATGTGAAAGATATTATAGCATGTCAATGATGTTATATCAGAATTAAGAACGAACATTTTAACAGATGAAATTTTGAATTTTATCACGGTAGAACATCCAATAGTACCCATTTTTAAAGCACTTCCAAAAATACATAAGGATCAACAGGACCAACCCTTTAGACTAATAGTTTCTGGCAAGGGTTGGGTCACTGAGTATTGTTCTATATGGGTGGAACATCAGTTAAAATCTATTGTTTCCATCATTCCTAGAATTTTGAAGGATAATGCACACTTTCTAACTACCCTGTATGAGTTTTTATTAGGTAAAAATATTGATACCCCTTTAATGTTGGTTACTCTAGACGTAAAAAATGTATTTACAGTTATTCCCAATGGTTATGGAATACAGGTTGTGCAACAGCTTCTAAGGCTTAATGGCACTTTGGATAAGAAAAGAATGACACAGGTAGTATGCTTACTGCAATTAGTACTTGAAAACAATATTTTTTTGTTTGAACAGCAACATTGGCAGAGATGGGGGGGTTGCCATGGGCACCCCCTGTGCCAGTTCATACACGAACCAGGTGCTTACCCAGAGGGAGGATGAGTTTTTGTTCAATAATGATCATGGATGGAAATATTCACTCTTATTCTATACCTGCTTTATGGATGATTTCTTCCTTTTATGCGAAGGCAGTGTTGAAGCTTTGAACAATGTTGTATCTTATTTAGAATCCACTACTACTTTTTTGCATTTTACTATGCAGTATTCCTATAATTAATTTGATTTTTTGGATGTTGTATAAAAAGGGATGAGTTGAATCATTTTAACACCAAGATTTTTAGAAAATTATGCTGGAGGAATGGCCTACTAGCTAAAGATAGTATGCAGCCCAATTACATTTTTCATAATGTTATCAAGGGGAAGGCTGTTAGAGCCTCATGGTGTTGTACAAATGAGGGTGATTTAAATCAGGAATTAGAAGCTATGACTACCAGATTTGCTGAGAGGGGGTACTGCACTAAGGAAGTGGAAAAGCATGTTTCTAATGCTGTACAGAGCAGAAATACAGTGGCAGCACCATGGGTCTCTAAGAAAGGTATTGAATACAGGACAAATAACTCAGCGAAGCAGGCTTAGCCTAGATGTAAACTGAATTTGTATGTCAAGTATAGTAAGGATATAAAAGGGGTTTGTGATGTAATATGGGGTAACGGGAAGATTTTACAAATGGATGATACTTTAAAAGAAATAGTGGGAGCAGCACCAAATTTTGTTTTTAAGAGGAACAGGAATCTTAAACTGATCTTGTGTGACAAGAACTATAATAAGAAGAATCTACTTGAACAGCAAGCAGGTAAAATGGGTACGTATCCCTGTCAGCACTGTAAAGCATGCCCTTTAATATATAGAATTCATGAATTTGTACATCCTATTGACAATAGTGTATTTAAACCTAAGCTGTTGGCAAATTGTAATTCAATGGATGTTGTGTGCCTAGCTAGGTGCCTGTGCTGCATGTCATTTTATGTTGGGAAGACCAACTGTAAACTTAAGGATAGGATCCTGAAATATTTAGCAGCCAAATGTTTGAGCAATACACACAACACTCTTTTTCAACATATTAAAGAACATCCAGGACACCACTTTACTTTCATTGGTTTTACAACTGGTTAAGCTGATCGTCAGAGGGGGCGATATTGTCAATCAGATTGAATACTGTGAGGTACAATGGATTGTAAGGCTAGGTGCTGATAGAAGTCCAGGACTCAATGGAGTAATACCTTTAAAACCTGTTCTTAGGAGGCATAGACCTGTGATTTAGATGATTAGATCTTGATGCTCATTGGTTTATTGATTTTTAAATATTTTTAAAAAAGGTTTTTGTTTGTTTTCTTGCATATTTCTGACGAAGGGTGTATCCTGAAAGCACTTACATTTTGTATTAAAAGTTATACGTTTTTACTACATCCTGGTGGTCCGTGAAGTCTTTTTCACTGTTCTGTTTGTTAAATTGAGCACTAAACCAGGCTATCTTTTGTTGAAGAGGGACCCCCAAAACCCTTGTGGCAGGAGAGTGCAGTTATGACTCATCTGATTGAAGATTGCTGGCACAAGGCTCAGTTTTGAGATTTTTATTGGCTAAATTGCTTAATTCAGTTTGCTCATTGTTGTTACAGTGCTGTATGGGTTTGCGCTTGCTTTAACAGAGCTCCACAGAGTTAAGAGACCAGCCACTGCTCTGCTGTATTCATCTGTTTATGCATAGCACACCTCCATATACCATCACACACTACCACGCAGTGGGGGTAATCATTGATGATTATAGATCAAAAACTTCAGTAGATAAATGTTCTTTTAGTAACTGCCTGTAATTCAGCTGAGAAGGCCTTAAACTGTGCTTAGGTGCTCAGAGAGCACCTCAGCTGTGTTTTTGCCCCTTAAGCAGTCCAAAAAACACAAAATTTACAATAGTCTCATACCATTTAGAGATCCCCTGCTACTATAGACTTTGTAGAACACCCCATTAGTATAGACCTTGTTTAGAGCACCCAGCTATACCACACCCTTTCATTTTCTCTTCCCACTGTGAAAATGAGATTTAACCTAGCATTATAGATGGTCAGTTTCACTTCACTTCTCCTACCAGCCTGATTGACATGGGTATCCTGAGGCAGTGTAGCAACTGTCTCATGTACACTGACAACCCTCTACTCCTAAATCACCCAAGTTCAATTTGTGAAAGATGCATCTACACTAAGAATCTGTGATCCTTGCTGTCTCATGCACAGAGCAGTAACACTGAACAGGTTGTCAGCGCACATACTACACCTCCTAGCAAACCATTTGCTCAACACATAAACCATCATACTTGGAAGTACTCACCAGAAACCTACTTAAACATCAGAGACCTTCCAAACACAAACATGCTACACCTAATACAGCATTTACAGTACTCAATGCACATAAAAACACAAAAAAACAGTGTGTCACCAAATAAGCCCCTAAGGCAAAGCACATCTGAACTAAATTTTTTAGTCATAGGTGACTCCATTGTGAGACACACAAATGTCCCACTGTCCACATCAGCTGTGGTGTGGGCGATAAGTACTGGGATCTATAGTGTGTGTGACTAGATAGGTAGGGGTTCTAATCTCACTCCAGGCCATTTAGTGTGTGCATTCATCTCTCTGCAAAACAACTGAGCATCCCTCATTGACTACCAAACTGCAATGGCTCTGCACTTTTAGACTTAAGCCATGGAGCATGCAATAAGTATTGTGATATACAGTGTATAAGACTAGATAGATAGGGATTCTAATCTAACTCCAGGCTACTTGGGGCATGTGTGTATGTCAATATGGCATAACTATGATGCCCCCTTCGGCATGTACCTTGCCAAACACATGCAGCAGCTGGAGGGACCACAGATATTCCTGATCAGAAAAATCGAGGGTCTCAAACATGTATCCTGTACAGCTAGGCCAAAAGCCCTGTCCCTCCACTCAGTCTCATACAGATTGCGCAGAGGTGACCTGTATCTGGCATACAAGGCCATCTCGGATCCAGCCTTGATGGAGTTGCTGCATAACCATAAGTCAAACTCCACTCACGCAACCTGCACACACAGCCTTAACCTGGTCTGTGACATTAATAGAACTTGTTGTCAGGATACATTTGTGTTCTAAAGACTCCCCTATCTGTGGAATAGACTACCTCTCCATGTCAAGCAGAGTACCTCACTAGCCCTCTTTAAGAGGAACCTGGACAACTGAATGGGAGACAGGAAATACACCCCTTGGATCCCACCTGTGTCTCTGATGGACAGGGGAAACAGGTGCTGACTTTGTGGGAACATGGGCAAAATTCTTAGCTAGGCTTATCAGGTCCTCCAGGCCAATAGCATAGTATCATCCTATGAACCTATCCTATGAATCTATCAGGCCAGACAAGGAGAAGGTTACAGTCAGCTGTCTATCGAGTGCCAGGATCCATCAGATCACACATGCACTAAGTCTCTCAACAAGTACTGTTATGACTCCATCATAGTTTGTGTTGGTATGAATGACTTGAGACATACCTCACTGGACTATATGAAGACAGACATGCTTGAGCTCTATGAATATATGTCCCATGCAGGTATGTCCCTAGCTTTGAGAAGCTTTCTACCCTCACCTAAGATGAAACCACAATATAAACATAAAATGGTTGACTTCACAATTTGCTTAACTTCTGGTGTCATTCTAAGGGAATCCTGTTCCTGTCAGCCTGGAATAGCCTAGGTTGATAGACCACACTGCTTTGCCACAGATGGTCTTCACCTGTCATCTCTAGGCTTTCAGTTACTGGCTAAGGCACTTGCCCCACCCATACTGCCTTTTTTAGGCAAGGTCTCACAAACAAAATTTCTGACATGAAAATATCACTCACAAATAAATGAAAGATTATGCTGATGAACAATAGGAGTTTAAATCAGAAACTGCATTCTCTGGAAGCACTCTTCTCTCTGAAGGATGTTGACATCTATTCAGTCACAGAAACTTGATTCAGAGCTGCAGAGAGTACCCTGGCCTTGCAAGGCTACAATGCCTTCTACACTTTCAGACCACAAAATGAAGGTGTGAGAACCAAGGGAGGAGGAGTATATATCTTCATCAAATATAAATACACCTCTAGATTGGTTAGACATGAAAACTCCATGGTTACTCCAGGTTCAACTAACTGTGAATAAGACCCCCCTTCAAGTCATTGTTAGTTATAAGCCCCCCTTCAATGAACCAAGATACTCATGCTGTTTATTTGGAACTATTGAGTCAATCAAATTACAACCAAACACTCTAGTCTTGGGCGATATTAACTATCTCTCCTGGGAAACCTATACGAGTACCAACATGCTTGCACAAAGGTTCCTGGACTTTGTTAAGACTAATGCCCTGAAACAAATAGTATGTAACCCCCACAAGTAGCTCAAATATTCCCAACCTGGTCCTCACCAACATGGGTAACCGTTGCATCAGCACATGTATAGGACCCTCACTGGTTAAATCTGATCACAAATCAGTCACATTTGAAGTAGCTATATGTTAGAAAAATATATAATAGTAATATGCATGCTTAGTGCATTCAAGGCTTAAAAGGGTTAATACATTTATTCTGTTCACACTGCATGAATCTGCACAGCTATTAGAAACGTAACAAAAGGCATTTCATTTCTACTAATGTCATGAAAATAACAAGAGACATTTCATTTCTGCTTATGCCATGAGAAAATGTACAGCTGCTAGAAGCTTTGATAAAGAAAACAATAGATGCTTGAAAAGTTTAATCCATAGTCAGCATTACTTGTACCAAAGCTAGAAATGTACTTTGAATCTAGATAAAATGTAACACATGTATTAGAACAGTACAACTGAAGAATTGAAAAGTTAAGGTGGGCTAAAATAAGCCCAAGGCCAGGTTGTTTTCCTCAAAATGTTTTGCAAAACAGCAGATAATCTAAGTCAGCAATAAGTCTAGTAACATTTTCTGTAGAACATACAGAAAGCTGTGTCTAACTATGTCAGCAATAGAATAGCAACATTTTCTGTGTGACAGGAAGAGAACTGTATAAAAATAACATACTGAACACCAATAATTCAGACAAACCTTGTGCCTACATGCTTTGTCTCCTTGCTGCAAGTAATAAAGGGTGCCTTGCTTGAACCTAAAATGAATTGGTCTTTGAAGTTTTTTTTTTCTTTTACAGATTGGTCCCTCGAGCCGGAACCCTCTCTTCACCTCGGATCAGACGGCCAGGTGGTTGAAACCGTACGGGGAAGAAACCAAATCGGTTCTTCTTACATGGAAAGACCTCCGACTGAAATGTCGTTCAAAAGAGGCCAGCCACTTTCTGATCTGTGACTGAAGGACGGGTCTCCACGAATCAGTGATCAATCATGTAGGCTCAGGTAAGGTGAATCTACTTTTTTCTGTTTTCTGTTTTAGATCAGGGACTAGATGTGTATTGTTTTTGTCAGATTGTATTTTGCTTACAAGACAGGGACAAAAAAGATTACTGTCTTGTCATAGATCAGGAGAAACAGAATAAGTAGGCAGTCATTCTGAAGAGACTATAACAAAATCCGTGGTACCACGTTAAAAAAATAAGAGAAGTTATGTAACGATCAAAGGGTAGAACAAAATGGGTAATAATTGCACAAAAAGACCACAAAATCTGCCGTTAAACGGAAGACGCAAAATATATGCAGTCGCAGCACGCCAACAATATTAGATGTTATTCAAAATGGGTTAATAAATATGAATTCGACAGAAAATTAGAAAAAATACTCACTTATCAAACTTATCAAACAGATTAAAAACTATTCCAAAGGTAGGGTAAAAAAGCAACGCCGACTAGGAATTCCTCAGGCACACAGGTGGCTTGAGGAAGTAAACCATAGGGAACAAAAGAACAAAGATTCAAAAGCAATGTTTTTAGATAGAGAGGACAATAACTTAGTAATAGCATCAGCACCTCCGCCTCCTTTACCAGAATATGAAGCAAGTGAACAGGTTATTCCACCCCTATGATATCCTGCGGTCACTGAAGATAGAGATATTGTAAAACTAAAACTGGCTAAAATTAGAGATCCCATCGAGACCAGGACCTGAACAAAAGCAGGTAACTCAGAAGAAGGCATCAAGCTGTGGCAAATAGTTAAGAATTCACGACCTATAGGTAAAGAAGAAGAAATATGCCCACTTATAGAAGTACTCAATCCTCAGGCAGGTCAGGACAATCAGGACCCAACTATTTTAGTGTATAGACCTTGGACTCCGGAAGATATCCGGAAAGCCACTGAGGGAATTCCCCATCCAAAGGTTAATTTTAGAAAAGTCTCAGAAGATTTACAAGGAATGAAGTTAAATTATAAACTAAACGGAAAAGAAATAAAAAAAAGTAGACAAATTGTGGGGCCAGATTGGTACATGATTAGTGGTAACTGAAATCCCCGTGACGCTGCACAAAGACCCCTCCCACATAGCAGTGCAGAATTAGACAACAGAGTAAAAGTCTTACAGACCGCATCTCTGAAAAATGGAAACCTAGGGCAGACTGGACTTGCATTAATCAATGCATCCAACAAGAAGGTGAAACAATTGACCGGTACTATGCCAGATTGTTAGAATGTTTTAATAACCACTGTGAAATGCAGGTTCCTGAAGATCAAACACAAGATTCCCCATATGAACAACAGTTAAAGAATGCATTTTTAAAGGGTAGTAGTGCACCAATAAGCAGTTTTATTACAAAACACATGGTAGACCATCGTACAAGCAAGCTACAGTCATTACTTGAATATGCTAGGCATGCCAAAAGGCATTTTAATAGCAAAAAGAAAAAGAAAGCTCAAGTATTTTATGTAGAAGATGGAGCAGAAGTTTATGTAGTACAGTCCAGGGAAAAAGGGCAAGAAAAATGCACAAGGAAACAAACAATCTGATCAGCGATCAGAGGACTTTAAAGGGCGAAAGAAAAGGGGAGAATGTTTCAAATGCAGTAAAAAGGGACATTTGGCAAGGGATTGCAAGAAAAACAAGAAGGACAACAACGGAAGACAAGGAGGGTGAGGACTGACTATATGGTAGACAGTAATCACTAGAAGGGGCTAGCAGAGAAAGGAGAAATGAGGATGTGATAGAGGGAGTAGAGGATGTGACAGAGGGAGTAGAGGAAGTGCAGGAAGTTAATGACAATGAAGAAAATGAAATATTAGACCTAGCTTTATTGAGCTTGGAGCTCTATTTAGCAGACATGAAACCAGAAGTTACACTCTTGGTAGAAGGGAGGAAAGTCAAATTCTTGTGTGACTCAGGGGCATCACAAACCCTGATACATCTCTCCAAACTGCCAGAAAACACAGAATCATCTGATTACATACTGGTCAAAGCAGCTAATGGACAGCTGTATTGGGAGACTCTCTCCCGTAACATTGCAATAACTGATCCAGTTTCAGGATTGACACAGAAAAGCAAAATTGTAGTTTCTGAAAAATGCCCAGTAAACCTTTTGGGCAGAGATCTTATGCAGTTATTTGGTATAGCAGTAGTCCCAACCATGCAGGGTATGGAAGCACAGCGACAAACTAACACCTTTGTAGTGCAATCGGAGGGTGAAATGTTTTATTGATACAGCCAGGACTTGGTTACGACTGGTCCAGGGACTGTGACCAAAGAGTTAATGAACCTAGCCATCAGTAAGTTCCCCTCCCTTGATATTGATAAGCAACACCTGTTGCACTGTACCCTGTATTATTGTAACACACCAGGACCTGATAAGGAATATGAGCAAGAATTATTTAAGAATCATGCAAACAGATTGATATTGCGTAACCTGTACTGGGACACAGAAGGGAACAGTGTAGCTAGCTGTTCATTGCCCAGGAGTTCTTTGCACTTTTTAAATCTAATCGATTATCACATGTTAGTTTAACCAAAGACAGAAATATAGAATGGGCAGACCTAGGAGAAAAAGTCACGAGATGGGAAAAACAGACAAAACTAGAACTGTCAGAACAAGGAATACAAATACAAAAGTTGAATTGGATAACTCAGACCAACCCAGCTGTGCACTTGCAGTCTAGCGAGGACAGCTGATTAACACTCCTATTAAAGGAGGAAGAGAATGCCTTACGAAATATACCAGAGACTCTCTGGTCGACAGGGAAATCAGACATAGGACTCATTCGTACAGCGGGACCAGTTACTATCACGCCAAAGTCAGCATTCAGACCACAAAAAAAAAACAGTATCCCTTAAGAAAAGATGCAGAGGCAGGGATAAAGCCTATCATAGCAGCCTTACTTAAAGGAGGGATACTAGTAGAATCTCCTGATTCACTATGTAACACACCCTTATTTCCAGTTAAAAAGGCCAATGGAAAATGGCGTATGGTCCAAGATTTACAAGCCGTAAATGATGCAGTAATACCAAGGGCACCCATGTTGCCAGATCCACAAACCCTGTTAAATGATTTGAAACCTCAACAAAAGTATTTTTCTGTGGTAGACATCAGCAATGCGTTCTTTTTGATACTGATACACCCTGATAGCCAGTATTGGTTTGCATTCACATTTCAGGGGAAAATGTATACATGTACGCGACTACCACTGGGATATTGTGAAAGTCCAATGATATTTTCACAAGAGATGGCAAGCAACTTGGTGGGATTCACCCCACCAAGAGGCAGTCAAATTTTACTTTATGTTGATGACATCTTGCTGGCAGCCCCCACCCAGCAGGATTGTAAAGAAGATACCGTAGCACTGTACGATTTTTAGCCACTGAGGGACATAAGGTAAATAAAAATAAACTGCAGCTTTGGAAAAAACAGGTTAAATACCTAGGATATGTAATATGCAAGGGAGGTAGAATGTTAGATGAGGACAGAAAAATAGCAATTTTGCAAGCACCAAAACTCACTAACAAGAAGGAAATGATGTCCTTCCTGTGTACAACTAATTTTTGCCGGAGCTGGATTCCAAACTATGCCTTGGAATCTGCACCTCTGACTGACCTTATATATAAGAAGCCTATGGCAGCACAGGATTTGTTACAATGGACACCAGAGGCAGAAGCTGCCTTCTGTAAACTAAAGCAGTTAATAGCGTCCTAATTAGTTCTGGGATTGCCAAACTACCATAAACGTTTTTCCAAACTGTAGATTGCAAGCAGGGTTACATGACATCAGTGTTAACACAACAGCATGGGATAAGCAATGCCCAATTGCTTACTACTCATCACAACTAGACCCAGTGGCACGATCCTTACCCCACTGTGTACAAGCAGTAGTTGCAGCCGCAATGGCAGTACAGGCTTCAGCCTCAGTAGTCTTATTCCACCCTCTCACTTTGAGAGTACCTCATGCAGTCGCGATTATTTTACTACAAGAAAAGGTAGCATATCTCTCCCCTGCTAGGCATCTTTCCTGTATGACCATATTGTTGAGCCAACCTCATATGACAATTGAACGATGCATGACTTTAAACCCTTCTACTCTGCTCCCGACCCCTGTAGATGGCACACCACACTGCTGCCTGCAGGTAATTGAGCAAAAGACACTACCTAGAAAAGATCTCACGGATGTCCCCTTGGATGATGCCGAGGTGACATACTACGTGGATGGCTCGTGCAGTAGGGGTCCTGCAGGACAGAACCTAGTAGGATATACAGTAGTCTCTGATACTGAGATTATAGAAGCAAAATCTTTACCACACAACTTATCTGCACAGGCAGCAGAATTGATTGCCCTGACATGGGCATGTACCTTAGCAAAGGGTAAATGTGTAAACATTTTTACTGATAGCCAGTACTCTTTTTCTACTGTACATGTTTTTACGCAACAGTGGAAAAACCGAGGAATGATAACATCTACTGGCAAACCTATAAATCATGCACAGTTTATTTTAGATCTTTTAGAATCTATTCAGTTACCTCAGAAAGTAGCCATTTGTAAATGCACAGCTCACACCAAGCAACAAGATAGGATTTCAAAAGGTAATGCAAGAGATGATACAGCTGCAAAACAAGCAGCTACAGAAGTATTTCTTTTAAATGAGGAATTACAACCCTCTGAAACTTTAGATCTAGATATGTTAAAAACAATGCAGACACTCACTACGCAAGCTGAAAAACAACGATGGATAAAACAAGGAGCAATCCTCGAAAAGGGGCTGTACATCTCTAAAGAAGAAAAACCGATACTACCCTCTAATCTGTTTCGCTATGCAGCATTGTTGAGCCATGGGCAGTGCCATGCCTCAACAGGGGGGATGGTACAGCTGGTGAACCAAGTGTTCACAATGTACGGATTTATAAACTACTCTAAAAAATTTTGTTTGATGTGTCAGATTTGTAACAAACATCATGCACAGGGGGCGATAAAGCCCAAGCAAGGGAGTTTCCCTACACCACCATATCCGTTTCACACTATCTGTATGGATTTCATAGAATTGAACAAATGTGAAAAAAAGAAGTATTGTCTTGTCATTGTAGATATGTTTTCCAGATGGGTAGAAGCCTTTCGAACCAAAAATCCAGATGCAGCTATGGTGGCAAAAGTACTTGTCAAGAAAATCATTCCTAGATTTGGTATTCTGAAAAGAATCTACAGTGACAATGGTACACACTTTGTAAACCAAACCATACAGCAGTTAAGTAAGCATTTTGGTATTTCTTTAAAAAATCATTGTGCATACCATCTGCAATCTGCAGGGCTAGTTGAAAGGCATAATAGTATACTAAAAAACAAATTGAGAAAATTAATAGCTGAGACAGGAAAGAATTGGTTATACTGTTTACCCCTGGCACTGTTGAGCATGACAACTGTTCCAACAGCAAAGAGATTGACTCCTTTTGAAAAATTATTTGGAAGGGCTTATTATACACCCCAGTGGAAACTTCTCATGTCATCAGACCAGGAAGCTGATTTCACACTAGCTGAATATATGAAAAAGTTGTTGAGTTCTAAACATCTGTTGCAGTCAAATTCTGTTTCAGATAGAAAACAAACCGAGACATCAGAAGTGGCAGTGATGCCCGAAGATTGGGTGTGTATCAAAAACATCAAGCGGAAGAATTGGTCATCGCTAAGGTGGGAAGGTCCCTACCAGGTGCTTCTTTTGACACCCACTGCAGTCAAGATAGCAGAACGAGCTTCGTGGATACACCTGATGCACTGCAAGCTGGTTAAGAACTTTGAGTTGGACAAAAATCTTACCTCTCCATCGGGGCCCTCAGCACAAAGTCTGGCTACAAAGGGGGGGGGGTCAGATCAATAGGACTGATCCGTCTCAACCCCAGTGAAGAAACCTTTGGTGCTGAAGGTCCTATTAGGGCAGAAAGTAAGATCACATGTCCAAAGTAAAGATAATAGAATCCAGTAAGATCCAAATACACCTACTTGGAAGAGTCGGAGGAAACAGAAATGCAGAACAACCGTTTCCTCAAACATATTGTATAATCATCCTGTTGACTGTACTAGTGACAATAATCTTTTTGTTGTGGCCATTCCTTTTCTCAGCCATACAAATTGAACTGAACAAGCGTGCAGAGTGGCATGCAGAGTGGCACCCAAACTTTAACACTTACCAGGCAATCAAATATGTGTATGCTGAAACCTTCAATGTTTTGAATTGCTGGATTTGCACAGCTTTGCCAACAACATATGGGGAGTTACTGTTAACTTCAGTTCCCCTAGGAGCCAACAAGACCTGAGAAAACTTAATTTATGATACATCAGATGTCACATCACAAGATAAAGTAGCATTGCACTTGTCTGTTCGACAGAAGGGACCTGTGTGTTTTTACAAGAATGATACAGTTCAGGTGGGTTGGAGCAATTGCAATGTGACTGTTCCCTATAGATGCTACACTAAACCTGATAACATCGGATCCTATTGCAACACGAGCTATAATTAATTTGTTGAACTGATGCATAGGACAATTGGTGAAGTAAAATATAATGCTGACTTCTATAGACAACTGTCTATAATCGACAAAAAAATGTTTCATGCAGAACCAGGGCATAGTAAAGTTACTACTAAAGTAGAAGATTGTTACTTTGTATGTGGTAGAACAGCATTTAAGTGGTTACCTGAGAATTTGTCTGGCAGTTGTTTTTTGGGGTACCTGGTTCCGGCCATATGACACACAGCAGTTTTACCTCAAAGGAAAATTCGGAATGTTCGAGAAATCAAGTAGCCTATCAATCCAGTGGGGCAAATCAATGCGTGCTGGAAAAACCATCATGCTGTGGGCTTAGGGAAAAAAGGACTGTCACACATGGACTTGAATAATACTGTTATATTGTGGGCAGGTGTACTGCCAGCATATGGAGAAACAAAATCAATCTGGGAACTGAGAAAATTATCTAAGCGTCTCGAAATAATGAGCAATGCAACCTTTTCTGCCCTAGAATTGGTGACTGATGAACTGACTGCCATGAGAACAGTAGTGCTTCAAAACCACATGGCTCTTGACTTCACCCTAGCGGTGAGAGGAGGTACGTGTGCTTTAATCCAGGAAGAGTGCTGTTCGTATATTCCTGACCACAAACACGAGATAGACAATCACCTTGAGGTAATTCAGCAGGTGTCAGCCATGACCAAACCAGGACCAAATCCATTGATGGACTTTTTCCAGAAATTGTTTGGGGGTGGGGCAGTATCCTGATGAGCATTCTGATTGCCATCTGTGTAGGAATAATCCTACTGGTGGTATGTGTGTGCTGCTGCCTCCCCTGCATAAAAAAAAATGATTAAAAACTTTATAGACATTTCAGTTTCAGAAGCCTTATACCAAAGTGCTGAACTTGAAGAATTGCTAAAAAACTGAAAATGCTTTCATGAACTTAAACTGAATGACTCTCTTAACTGCAAATCCTGAGTAGGAAGAGGTTAGGGGAAGAAAAAAACTGTGTATGCTTATCTTGAAAGTAGAATAAAAGTATTAAAAGGGGGGAAATGTTAGAAAAATATATAATAGTAATATGCATGCTTAGTGCATTCAAGGCTTAAAAGGGTTAATACATTTATTCTGTTCACACTGCATGAATCTGCACAGCTGTTAGAAACTTAACAAAAGGCATTTCATTTCTACTAATGTCATGAAAATAACACGAGACATTTCATTTCTGCTTATGCCATGAGAAAATGTACAGCTGCTAGAAGCTTTGATAAAGAAAACAATAGATGCTTGAAAAGTTTAAACCATAGTCAGCATTACTTGTACCAAAGCTAGAAATGTACTTTGAATCTAGACAAAATGTAACACATGTATTAGAACAGTACAACTGAAGAATTGAAAAGTTAAGGTGGGCTAAAATAAGCCCAAGGCCAGGTTGTTTTTTCTCAAAATGTTTTGCAAAACAACAGATAATCTAACTTAGTCAATAAGTCTAGTAATATTTTCTGTAGAACATACAGAAAGCTGTGTCTAACTATGTCAGCAATAGAATAGCAACAATTTCTGTGTGACAGGAAGAGAACTGTATAAAAATAACATACTGAACACCAATAATTCAGACAAACCTTGTGCCTACATGCTTTGTCTCCTTGCTGCAAGTAATAAAGGGTGCCTTGCTTGAACCTAACGTGAATTGGTCTTTGAAGTTTTTTCCTTTTACACTATAACACCTGAACTCCTCTTGGGTGAAATCAGGCTAAAAAAATTTCACCAAAGCTAATTATACCTTCCTAAGGGATGGCATAAATAATTTTCAAGTACGTTTTCCCACAGATGGCTTTGACAACTATATACAAATGCCCTGTACAAACACTTACACAAATGCATGGACACAGCTGTATCTGGCTTTGACACAATCCCACATTTGGACATCATTGATAAACTTTCCCAGTTGAATATCAACCCATATGTCATCAGGTGGGTTTCCAACTGGCTCACCGACAGATCACACTCAATCAAAGTTGGGGATTTTACCTCAGCCAACAAACCTGTCACCAGTGGGGTTCCATGGGGGTCAGTGCTGGGCCCCCTGCAGTTTGTAATATACTTCTCAGAAGTTAAGATGAAAACAGTGACTGTGGCTGACTAAGTTTGCTAATGACTCCAAACTGGGTGCAATCATCGAATCCCCAAACAATGTCAATATACTTCAGAAGGGATTTAAACAGGCCAGTGATTGGTGCCAAAGCCATGGACTCAAACTCAATGCAAAAAATGTATTATCATCCCCTTCAGTGAAAACAATATCCATAAGTAACAAATCAGTAGTGAGAGACTTGGGAAGCAAGTTGAATGTAGCCTAAACTTTGACCACCATGTTTCTATTGTGGTAAGGAAGGCATCCTACATTGCATACTTCATTAGCAAGGCATCCTACGTAGCATACTTCATTAGCAAAGGCATTGCCTCAAGAGTGAAAGACCCCTGTACTTGACATTCATAAGGCCAATAATTGAGTACAATACTCCCTTTGGTATGTACCTTACCAGGCAACTGCAGCAACTTGAGAGACCTCAGAGATTTCTAACTAAGAAAATTCATGGTCTCCAGCACATGTACATTAACATCACTGTTACTGTACTCAATAGTGTACAGACAACTTAGAGGAGACTTGTGGCTGGCCTACAGAGTAATCTCAGATGCAAACCTAATGGAAATTCTGCACATCTGCAAGTCAAATGGGACAAAGGTCACTTGCTCCAGGGACCGTAATCTGACCTGTGACATAAATACAACCTGCTGGAGAGTTAGATATGACTCTCAGAGGTTGCCACTCCTCTGGAATAGGCTACCAGTTCACATAAAATAAAGCTTCGCTATGACCCTGTTTAAGAGTAGCCTGGATGACTGGTTGGGAAACTGTAAATTCCTGCCGGGGATTTCACCTATGACCCTCCTAGATATGGGTAGTCATTGCTAAATAAGATCTTGGGTTTAAGCAAGATCCTTTATATTGGGTTTATCTAGTATTATATTGGGCACACACGGCTGGGTTTATAAAGACCTTCAGGTCTATAGCCAAGCAACCAACTATGAACCTATCAACATATGAGGGGAACGTTTTTTGGTCATATAAGGGGAATGTTATGCAAGAACATATGGGAAGCAGTAATTAAAAGACATACTTCAAGGAAATTGAGCCCACAATTTTCCCCAGTAAGAGTCTCTTCAACATAGCATTAACTGACTGAGCTATTGTAAGAGTTATACTGAAGAGCTCAGGGAAATACATATAAGGAAATATTTACACAACAACATACTGGAAGCATTAATCAAAAGACAAGACCTTGAGGGAATTCAGTTAAGGACATTCTTCAGTGATCCTATCCTCAACAAAGCATTATGAAGCTGGCCATTGTAGACTTCATAATAAAGGGCTCAAGAAAACACATATAAGTGGAATCTTGCACATATATAGACAGAGTGGAGGCAGAAAAACAAATTAAAGAAAACAACCATGAGGGGACTGGAACATCTCACTGTGTGCATCGACAGTCTACAAAGTCAGTCATCAACAGACTGATCCATGGCAGCAGTCAGATTAAAGGCATGAGCTTTACTCCATTTTATATGTGACAACTTCCACACAATGGCACTCAGCTCATTCGTGCCACCAATGTCAATATCTATAGTGCATTACATAGATTGGACTTCATTTTAAATAAAAATCAAGAAGTGCTATTTCTAATTAGTTATCTATAGGCATTGAGAGTGCTCCCCATGACTCACTCCACAATGTATGATCACAAAAAAATTATGGTTTAATAGGCCATTTCTGGGTATGTGTGTGGTGTGAGTATCTATTTTTTGACAAGATTAAAGGTTGGAAGTAGGAGTAGAGGACATAGGTGAAAAGCAAGCAAAGAACAGAACAGAAGGTAAGCAAATAAGGGATAAGCAGGATGAAGGTAGGGTAGGAGGAATACACTTTTTTGTGGCTCAGGTGCCCATTTTTTTGGAAAAGATAAACTTGGGGAAGGGAGTAAGAGAAGTAAGTGGGTGGTAAGAGGGAAAAGTTAGGTGGAAGGATAGACAGACAAGATTAATAGGATGTGGGGGTGAAACAATGAGGGAAAGGGAACACAATATAGAAGAGCCAGCAAACACACAGCGGGAAGACATTGGTGAATGGAGGATTGTTAAACCAACAGGAGCTGGCCAAGGACACAAAAAGGAGGGGAACACCTGGTTGAGGGATAGGATTGGGTATTCAGAGATGCAGTTTCTGCCAGCTGAGACCCAGTGGGTGATTACTTAAAATCCTGGGTTCTGTCAGTATTAGGTCCTGGCTCAAAAGGTGGAGTCAGTACCAGGCAAGGACAATTCTCAGTGAGTCACTGGAGTGTGGTCTTCATGTGGCTGATGTGGACATCCAACCTCCTGTTGATAATATCCCCCACAATGTCTGCTAGCTGTCACCCTCCAATCACACTGCTACCACTGGATACCAGTGTACCAGCCTCAGCTGCTGGAGTACCTGACACAGGTAATTGCAGGTCAGGCAGGAAGGTGTGGAAGCAAATGAGGCAGGCTGGGACCCAGATGTGCTGGGTACTTCAGCTGGTGGCCTTGGTGGGGCTGCCTGCTGTTGCCACCTGTGGAAGCCTGAGAGACCTTGCCAGCAGGTCAATTGCAGGTTGCAGTGCTGCTGCATGTAATAGTAAAACAAATTAAGAGAAAAAAAATAAACCAAAAAAATGTATGTAAAACAAAGAATAGTGACAAGGAGGTTGAGGAAAGAGAAATACAATAGAAGTTGTTTTCTAACTATCATTCCTAATGATACAGTTAAACAGAATATACTTTGCAAAGTATTAACTAATCAGGGATGTGGAAATTCTTGCTTGTCTTACATGTATATATATATATATATATATATATATATATATATATATATATATATATATATATAAAATCTATGCATGTATATATGCACAGGAGGCCTACAACCACCCTGACATGCTGTATTACAGATAAAAGATTAACAACTGAGACTATTTAGACAGGCCAACAAGTGCCTGTGCTCAGAGATGCATTCTGATATCTGAAAATATTGTACATATTCAAAGCAGGCATTCTACTTAGACATACATACATATATCAGTCACAGCTGTTAGCCAAAGAACAGCCAATCCTATTCTAAGTTGTGAGATGTATAGCAAATTAATGATGATGTTCTTAAATATATGGACCATATACTGTTGCAGTGATACTAATGGACAGAAAAATATAGATGAAATGTTTTCATAATCACAAAAGTTTGGGGAGGCAGTGGGAATTGAACTGACCGAGGTCATGGCTGTTAAATCTGGTCGACTTCTTTGAGAGCATCACCAAGGCCATAGACAAGGGGAAGACAGTGCACACCACCTACCTTAACCTGGCCAAAGCCTTCAATACCATTTCCCACTCAGGTATAATAGATAAACCCTGTCAACTAGGCATCAATCCATATGTTACCAGATGGGTTGCAAGCTGGGTCACTGATAGAACCCACCTAATCAAAATAGGGGAAGCCACCTCAAGTAGTAAACCCATAACAATTGGTGTACCCCAGGGATCGGTCCTGGGGCCTCTGCTGTTTGGGATATACTTCTCAGAGGTGCAGGCCAAATCTAGTGGGCTATAGCTGACCAAATTTGCAGATGACTGCAAGCTGGGTGCTGTCATCAGTTCCCGTAGTGATGTGTGCATCTTCCAAGAGGGTCTCACCCAAACAAATGACTGGTGCTAGAAACATGGCTTAAAACTGAATGCCAAAAATGCATCATCATCCCTT
>NC_056728.1:1316640345-1316770345 GCF_019279795.1 Protopterus annectens | reverse complement strand
GTAATATGAATCAGAACTGCAATTTCAATTTAAACAGAGAGAACCAGAGAGGATTAAGCATTTTTGTCTTGACCATCCAACTCACAGCACTGTCTTGCTCATATGTAAGTTATCTTAGACTTGTTATTTTCTTTTAGAAATAGCTAGAAACTAGAAAGTTTAGACTAAGTGTGTTTCTGTGATATCAGAACTATACTACTGAATTATTTTAAGTATTTCTCTGTGATCTCTGAACTCTTGAGTAGCACTGTATAGTAAGAAGTATTGTCTTGTGTTTTTATTATTTATTATTAAATATTTTTAAACCTTTCAACTGTGGCTGTTTTGTGTAGAGATAATTTAAGCTCTAGAGTACATTGCATATTAATAGTGTTTACTGTCCAAGTCACTTCAAATAAAGCCTTGGCTGTTTAGTCACACTTACCAACTGGATAATAATATTGCACAGTAATAATTGGGCACCCTTTTAAGGACCTTTTAGTAGCTGATAAATATTAGCTGGGTGGTGGCAGTGATTTCTACCATATAGTCTGGGTAAAGGGGGCACAGCTGGAGAACCTGTGCCAGCCTTCCCCAGGAGTGATTGTGTGGTTGTATAAACTCTTAGCTCAAAGTGTATGTGCCAGCTACTTGGGCAGGAACACAAAGCACTGGTTGGACAGAGAGGGTGCTGGAGGTGTTAGCTTGCCCACTAGGCTGAGATCTGGACCCTATAACTGTGGCAGTGGGGAGTCTTATTGGGGACCTGGAGAGCAGGGGAGAGACCAGCCCCAGACTGACTGTGATCTCTGTGTGCTCTTAAGGGAAATTGCACTTTACTGTGTGCATTTTTTATCCTTTCTTCATATATGAGACTCCCTCTCTGGTGTTAGTCATGAGGATTGAGGCTCCTTGATTGTTGGGCCAGGGCGTGGGCATCACAATTACATTATGGTCAACTGATGCAACAACAACAAGAACAACAATCAGTCATTCAGTTGATAAGATGATTATCAGAATCTCACCACTGATTCACACACTCAGCAGTTGCACTACCTACTGTAGGAATAGAAAATTATCCTTTTATCTAAGGCAGTGCAACTCAGTGCAAGAATAATTACATTGTGGGGGTTGTGGGAAAGGGGACTTATCTCCCTGCAAAAAAAAAAAAATGTTTTCCTATTTTTTCATAGTCAGGCTTAAGATGTTTGACTTCTTCACTACATCCTTATGACTGTTCATGTTTTGTGTGTGTTTTACAACATCAGGTTTATGAATGAAAAATGTGACTAGAGAGACTGATAGGGTCAGAGAAGGAGGGATGTGCAAAACCACACACACACACACACACACACACACACACACACACACACACACACACACACACACACACACACACACACACACACACACACACACACACACACACACACACACACACACACACACACACACTCCACACACACAAACACTCACATGGGCACACACTCACATACAGAGACACACACACACAAACATACGCACATGTGGGCGCATGTGCATGAACACTCACACATACCAACAGGCACACTCACACACGCACAAAAAAAGAAGAAAAAAAAGCCTTGCCATATAATATGAAATATCAAAACACCAGAAAGTAAGCTTTAACTATTCCAAGCTATTGTTAGAGCTATTACAAAAGTTGTGACCAAGAATATCAGGGCCTGCTATCATTCTCAATTCCTAACTATGTAAAGGAAAAGGAGGGCCCTCTCAAGGTGCATTGTAGTCTCTAAAATATGGGAGAATTGTGGAAAGAAGGACTGCTGGTCCTTGACAGTTTGTGGGGGGAGGGGGAGGGTGTGATCCATCTTGCTTGTGCACTAAGTGCAACAGACCTCAGCAGAGACAGCAGTCTGTTGCCAGTCAGCTGATATGGGGACATACTGTACAAATGTGCTGAGGAAGGCACGATGCCAAGAAGCCATTTTTTTCTCCAAAGGATGAGTTACTCTTTGTAACAACCTTCACAGAATAAAAGTAGGCCAGATCATGTGACTTTCCCATGAGTTACATTCTGCCGTAAAACTAAAGTGGAACTCGGAAGTTGTTTAACTTAATTCATATTGCCAGAGCACTTTCATGTTTACCTGCCCGTAAACAAATATGGGAATGGCTTAATCACAGTACACTCCATTTTTTTTTTTTTTGTAGAATCTTGTTAAAGTTTTATTTGAATCATCATTTTTATAAATTACATTTTGAAGTCTTCAGTTGTGTTTCTTTATAGACAGTCTACCTCTTTGGCTGTACAAAATTATTTTCTATTAACTATTTTCATCATTGTATAATGATCTCTTGAGTCATGATTTTCCTCTACTCTAAAAATATATATAATGTGTCAGATATGCAGAACTGATCATTTTGCCCACCTGCTCTTCCTAGGAAGCAGTGTAGCATAGTCTATGGTCAATAAACACACAATAATGCAGAGGTAGCTGTTGGGAAAGAATGACAGCTGCAGACTTCCTATATCTGCAGCCTAAGTACTTTATTTTTAGACACTATAATTAACATTTCTCAGCCATTTCCAGACCTATACAATCAGCATATGACTGCTATAAAGTGTAAATCACATATGGACTGCAAATACCTTTCAGATACTTGTCTGTTCTAGGTTTTATATAAAAAATAGTGGCTTTTGCTGAAATGTCTTCAAACTAGCAAATATGAGCACACTATTTCAAATTCACTGAAGAAAAGAGAAAGGTAATTGCTGACATAACGTGCAAAAACAAATTATCTGTCTTTTTCATCAAGTAACAGTGGCTTTAAAGGTGGTTCTGTTAAGTATCAGACAGTCCTGGGGAATGCAGTCTCTCATATAGATGTATGGAGGTTTATTCCATACATAAAATGTTAATTTTGGTCAACTGTCCCTTCACAATGCTCTGATTCCACTTTTGTGGACTTACAATGCAAAGTTTGCTATCATTTGAGAGACCCCACATACAACAGGAAACTTGTCATTTTTCATAGTTCAGTTTATCTACATTCAGAACATTGTGATTAGGAAATCATCTGGTTGTGTCAGTTGATAGATGAGAATGTCAGAGCTAGCTAAGTTACAGACTGCGCTGTGTTAGATTCAGACAAAAGGAAAAGGTAAGTTTTATGTTTCTCTTACACATTTCCCTCTTTCCTGAGTTAGTGAGACCCCTGAATTGTTATATAGAGAGATCAGGGTGGAAGTGTGCTTCCTCATGGGGGCCCCCTGCAAAAAAGAAAAGTTTTGTATGTTTTGTGACCTTTTCATGTCAGTTGTTTGGGATGTAATCTTTTGTGCTTTAAACTTTGAGGCTGCAATTATTTGTGATTCTGTGTTCCAGGATCCAATGTTTCATTGTAAAACCATATAAAACCTCATAACTTTTCTGTCTGAAGATTTTCTGTGGCAATTGCCCAGGGTAAAATTTCATTACAGAGATCAGTGAACATATACTTATGACAAACAGCAAAATACCTAAAGTGGTACTTTTTTCATCAAGATGGTATAACCTTGGTGTGGAACTAGGGGAAGGGACCACAGCTCACCCTATAAAGGGTGCAAGAACACTTGCCCATACAAAAATCTACTTATCTTTTTTAGGTGTTTGACTTTTCATGATTTTGCATTCTGATGATTATAACACAATTTCCTATTGAAGTTATTTATACTAAGTTTCTGTCTAAGTCATGTACAAAGGTTTGTTTACATTTGGCATTTTGGCTTTTAACATCATCATTATTAAATCTGTAAGTTAAGAAAGTACTGAGCAAAATGAGTTAAAAGCCAGCATGTATGAGTTTAGAAACCATTGTTCACTTAAAGACATCACTTTTATCTTTGTTACTAACACACTTTAATGAAGAGTGTGTGTAATGAATTCAGCAGCATCATTTTTTTAGCTGTATAACCCATTATGTTGAGACTAGGCATTAAAAAGCAGCTTGAATTTTTGCATCTAGAATAACACAGTCTTTTAATTTAATTATGTTCTTTTTATAATGGGTTGCATTTTGGGAAATGAAGACAAACTGCCTAGACCTTGAAAGACACATGGGCCACTCAGATAGATGGCATCTGTGAGGTCCCTGCACTCTCCTCGCATTCTATAGGGAAAAACAGAGCCAGGTGCATTTCTCTCTAAATCAAATTAGCTGCTAGATGCCATATCCAATTGTGGTAAATTGATGTGAGAGTTTGTGATGTCTATAGCAGATCTTACAACAAAGGTCAGTGTGCAGACACAGATAACTGACTGGTATACAGGAACATGCCTGCAACAGGAGCTGGTGTTCAGCACACATTCATATTTACCTAATACATGCAACAGCATTCACTGCATATTCTATATCTTTCTCAATGCAGCAGGTTTTCTTAACACAGATATTTCTTTACAGCAAAGTAAATTGCTTAAAAAACAAAATAACATTCCTTAATGCATGTCTATACATGTTTAAGGAGTTTGTTTTCCACAAGAGATAATTAGCTTATGTTTCAGTACCACTTAATAGATATTTGTAATTCAGTCAGATTATTGCTTGATTAAATGAGACAGTCTGATTTCTTTATCAGATTCTATAAAAATATAAATACCAATGTTGTCAAAATGATTGTGTCCGCAAAAAATAAATAAAAAAAATGTTAAGGTAAATATATATGTCATGTAGGAAATGTATTCTAGCATACAAATGCCGAAAGGAACTCACCGGATGTTCATTAATTGTTTTTGAAATAAAGCAATTGTTTACTATGCTCTCTTCTTTTCTGTTACTGAATGCAGTTCAAAGAACAATATTTTGAATACATGAGGGATTATTTTCCTATTGCAATGAAAAGCAAAGCTATTACAAAATGTTAAGTGTTGAAACAATTATTTTGTTTGGAAATACATTAGCAAAAAAATAAAATATATTAAGAAAAATAATACAGATGGGAGTGTGCCTGAGAAGAATGACAAATAACTGAAGGTGGAGATCCTAGGTTCAAAACCAAACACAGAACAAGCATTTTGAATTACACTGAATAGGTTAACTTCCTTCAGCTTCTGTTTTTTGAAATAGAAAGATTTAAAGAAGCAAAGTCCCACAGAAAGTGAGATACTGAGGCTTGGTAGGATTATTCACCTTAAATGAACTATCGTTAATATTATTTAATTATGTATTTGTGTGTTTGTTTTATAACCAGGTGAATGGGATGATCTTCACAGATAATTTTCCTTGACAAAAGCTGTGACACAGGCTACATTACAATGCTAACATTTCACTCTCAGAATGTACATTTATTTTATTTACTTGTTTATTTTGCATAATACCTAAACTGTTGGATGCTATTTATAGAGAACTCAGCACTTATAGAGCAAATCACCAGCTATATAAAAAAGACAGTCTTCAGATATCATATGATACATCAGAAATATGACTGTAAGTTCATAAGAAGTTATAAAGTGGAGTAAATATTGTAGTTTGAGGCATTCATGAGAAGCAGAGTAGACATCCTTGAGTTTTACATACCATGCTCTTTACAACAATGTATATAGTTTTACACCAAGAATCTGCTGTGGTGGTGCTGCGGTAGCATTGTCGCCTCATAGCAAGACGTTGTCCCGTTCGATTCTCAGCTAGAGCATCTTCTGTGTGGAGGCATACGTGAATGGGGTGTGCCTTCGTTGAAGGTTGTGCATCAGGGCTGGTAACCCGGTATGTAAAAATCCACTACCAATCATTAACGAACCGGAGTTCCGCTGTGGCAACCCCTAACCGGGAAAAAGCCGAAAGACACAAAATATAGTTTTACACCAAGGATGAGTACAAAGGTAACTCATAGAATATCAGAACAAGCTATAGTCCTGGGAAAATAATATAGTAGCTTTTACAAGAGCAACAGACAAGTGCTCTGTTCTAAGGATGTTTTCATATTGTGTTTCATATGAAACAGTGAGAGTGATGTCTAGAGGAAAGTGTATATTTATGTGGAGTTCAAGTTAGGGAGGATGACAACAGTGCAAATGTTAAGAAGACATATCACCAGCAATATGTTTAATTTGTGAATGAAACAATTTTGTTCAGCCACCCTGTAACAACAACAGATGGTGTGTGTGTGAGTGTGTGTGTGTGTGTGTGTGTGTGTGTGTGTGTGTGTGTGTGTGTGTGTGTGTGTGTGTGTGTGTGTGTGTGTGTGTGTGTGTGTGTGTATGCATTTGGATATCCAGTGATGCGGTACTCATCTTCTGAAGAACAAATGCATAGGCTATACAACGTTTAGTTTTGCACGTCTTAGGTAAGACCGCATCCTGTTTTCTGGAAAGTTCATTAGAGAAAAGTGATCTTTGCCAATGAGTATGATGCTCACAGTCCCTACCTACTACTGCAGACTATGTATCTTTGCCAGATTTCTTAAATTTAACTTCAATGCATCACTTTAAGAGTGTACTTGGAAACAATTTCAGCATATATATGTGTGTGTGTGTGTGTGTGTGTGTGTGTGTGTGTGTGTGTGTGTGTGTGTGTGTGTGTGTATGTGTGTGTGTGTGTGTGTGTGTGTGTGTGTGTGTGTGTGTGTGTGTGTGTGTGTGTGTATATATATATATATATATATATATATATATATATGGGATCCGTACAGATGCTCGACTGCATCTTTCACCGAATCCTAATTTAGTGAGCATACTTGTGCGAAAGTGCTGTTCACAGAAGCAGCACTTTTGGAAAAGTATGCTTGTTGTTCCGGTCGTACTATGGTGCGGTAAGGGAAAATTCCCTTTTCCTCACTGTAGTGCGACCTCAGAGTGAGAATATTAAAGTAGGGGGGTGCGGGGGGCACAGGTGGGGGGGGGGCTTGCCCCCCTGCATTCAAGTAGATTTAGTGTTTTTTTTTAACATACTTTAACGAAAGCACTTTTTTGATGAAAGCACTTTCGTTAAAGTGTGTTCTGTGGTTTTGTATTCGGGCTTTTGAATTTTTGTTCAAAAGTCTTAGATCTATATATATATATATATATATATATATATATATATATATATATATATATATATCTAGGACGTTTGCTCGACTGAGCAAATGACCGAAATCCAAATGGCTGGCATACTTACGCGAAAGTGCTTTTCACCGAAGAAGCACTTTTGTGTAAGTATGACTGTTGCTGAGGCTGTACTACGGTGCGGGTAAGGGAAATTTCCCTTTTCTCCACTGTAGTGCGGTCTTAGAGAGAGAATATTAAAGTAGGGGGGTGTGGGGGGCACAGCCCCCCACATGGGGGTGCAGGGGGGCGAAACCCCCTCTTAAAATGTAAATGTAGTGTTTTTTTTTTTTGTCACACGCTTTAATGAAAGTTTTTTTTTCGATAAAAGTGCTTTCGTTAAAGTGAGTCCTGGTTTTATGGAGTCAGACGTTTGCTCAGTCGAGCAAACGTCCTCGATCCATATATATATATATATATATATATATATATATATATATATATATATACATATACCACAGGAAACAGGTACTTGTGTGAAACAAAGCTGTTTGCTGAGAATCCTAAACTAATCAGGTAAAAAGAACCATGCACTGTAGATGAGCTCAGCTGAGACTTCAGAGTAATCAAGCAATAATAACTTGTTTAGAAATCAAAATTTCTTTATTACAGAAAAACAAATAGATGAGCATGTTTGCCCTTAAAAGAGCTTTGTCAGCTCTAAATCCAGTTTACATGACATGCAGTATTTATCTGCTTTAACACAAAGATCATTGTCATTTGACAATTGACAACTGAGCTTGTCTACAGTGTGTGGTTCTTTTTTCCTGATATTTTATGATTCCCAGTCAGCAACTTTACATACATATGGGTCTGTTGTGTATTTCCAAACTGCCTAATGTCAAATGTAAAACACCAACAAAGGAACTTAAATCATGCACAATATTGAACAAAAATAAAACTGTAAACAATACTATTGACAGAGGAAAACTGTTTCCTCTACCGAAATGAAAACTAAAAAAGACCTCTCCCCGTAACACTAGCCTCAAATTTGTCTGAATAATGGCAGTGTTACAGAAAGATTTTAATGATTTTAAAGTGTAGAGTTACGGTTGGGAAAGCGGAAGCATTAGGGTTAGCACCCATTACTAAGGTCGTACAGGGGGCCAATGTATCTACAAAAAGAAAAAAAGGGCAGAGAAAAGGAGTGACACAATTCAAGTAGCATCCCATGTTGTTAAATCGCTATGGAAGTTTAAGCAGTTCAGTCCACCTATGAGGGAAATAATATCCTGGTTAACTGGAACCTGGCATTACCAGAAAATTGTTCCTAATAGCATGGCTGTAGTTTGTTGAAATTTAATGTTAATGAATCTCTCTCTCTCTCTCTCTCTCTCTCGCCTTTCAGTAAATGATGTGATCTCATCATATAGGTGCTGGCTGACAGTGGGTGCAGATTGGTCAGCTCTGAATTTTGCAGCGTCATCAATATCTAAAGTCAGTAGCCATGGCATAGATGGATAGAGTCCTGACTGTGGCCCAGACAACTGGAGTTCACCTAGAGGCTCAGGTGTTTAATGGCACTGGCAGAGTGACAAGCAGGCTCAACTAGCAGAGGGGTAAGAGGCAAAGCCTGCTGTACATACAGACGCTATCTCTCAGCACTATCCCTCATTGGAAGGATGGAGACAAAGAGGTGTGACCTTGGGGCAGATGTTAGGTTCACCAAGCCACTGAAAAATGACAACCTTCATAGGGAGAGTGCAGAACCATGTAATTGCATTATGGGCCACCTCAGTCATGTGGTTCACATGTTACCCTACCTAGGGTGTAGGGTTAGACTATCCAAATGCTCTCATTGCCTGGATGCTGACAAGAGCAAAAAGTACACTCATAGCTGACTGAATGATGCCACCCCTCAGACAACTCACACCTATGCTTGAGACGGAGTCCTGGCAGTAGAAGAAGGAATAAGCATTGGCTGATTGAGGAAAGGCTTGCTAGGATCAAGTCAGTTTGTAATTACAGACTAGGTTAAGTAAATATCTGAGGGACATCCATCTGCTAAATCTTACACACTGGTCTCAATTACTTTCTGATTACTTTACTAAATGTGGTAATGGCTATCCCTAATAAACTTTATGTTAATGCTTGTTCATAGTGAAAAATAATAAGCAAACTTTTTATCATGCATGAACAAGCCAGGTCACTGAAGCAATGTAGTGCTTTGGTCTTTGCAGTATATTAACCTTAGCTTATATTCTTTTGCAGTGCATTTTCTCTGTGCAAAAGAAGAACATTTCTGAACCTCCTACTCGGTTTTGGTTAAATGGACAGCTTCCTCTTCTTCCAACAAAGGAGTACTTAATGTATGGTTTCAAATGAAGTGAGTTATTTATTGCAATCAAGTATGATATGCTACAAGATTGCAATGTTTATTTGGGATGCCAAAAAGAATGCATCACCCTAGACAATCCCTTGACAGATCAGAGATGAGAACACCCTGTTTAAAGATAAGGTTGTTTCATACCTTTCAACCTCTTAGGGCAAGAAATCTGCACAAAGCCATAAATAAAAGTGGGACAAAGGCCCAAAAATAGGGACAATTTTAAAATATTGCTCTTACAATTTTACTTTATTTATTTATTTTATTTTACATTTGTTAACCAGGTAGTGTCCAGCTGGTCAAGAACCCATTTTCAGTGGAGACCCGAGGAGAAAAGTTCCATAACAATAATACAAAAAGGATTACAATGATTTTTATAAAGATTTACAAAGAATATGCAAAAAGCTTTAACAGCTGCCTACATCACAATTTACAAAAAGAGAATGTAAAACAGAAAACATTACATTTCCTAAGCCTACAGACAGTAATATGAAATGCATTAGATACATAATTAAAATAAACCATTGTTGCATTATCATTTGGTAGACATAACGCAAGGAGAAAGATAGAAGAAAATTAACATTTGATTGATGGCATGAGAAACTAGCCAGGAGTATTACAGGAACATAGTCATTGTTGAGTAAGGTATTCCTTTAGGAGATGTTTGAAGCTATGACTATCTGTGTTTTTAGGATATTCTAGGGTATTAGATTCCACTGTTCGGCTGCTTTATAGGAGAAGAGAAAATGGCCAAAGTAATTATGGGACTTTGTTACCTTGAGTATAAGTTTATCGGATGACCTAAGCGTCCTGGGGTTGGTAGTTTGTTGCACTAGGTTGGTGAGTATAGGGCAGTTTTCAGGTTTGTGGATAATGGAGTGGGCAGTGGTGAGCTGATTGAGCAATAACAGATGGGGAAATTCAAGCCAGTGTAATTTTTGAAGAGTAAGGCAATGATGGGTCCTGTTGGATATATTAATAGCAATTTTGCTATTTTATTATAGCAGGAATCAAGTAGATGTAAATCAGCCATGCGCAGGTTACTGAAAATTTGAGAACAGTAGAGGAGAGTAGATAGGAGGTGGGATCTGGCTGTGGCTAGTCTGCCATTTTGAGTGTGGTATGGTTTGGCCCTATATAATGCACCAAGTTTGATGTGCACTTTTTTAATTGTGAATGATATTTGTTTATTGATTGTTAGGTTGTTGTCTATTGTGGCGCCAAGTAGTTTTGTTTGGTTAACTGGTTTTATTATAGTGCCATTAGTGGAGTAGATGGAGAGAGGAGGTGGGTTTACTTTGGATTTCACATTTGGAGAAGATCATTAATTTTGTTTTGTTTAAGTTTAGGATGAGTTGAAGTTCATTTAGGTCATTTTCAATATCTAGAAATGATTTTTGCAGTTTATCTTAGAGTTCTTGGGGTGTGGAAGCAGAGCAAATAAGAGTAGCATCATCAGCATATTGAATGATAGAAGCAGATTTAGTGGCAATGTTTAGACTATTTGTGAATATAATTAAAAGAAGATAGCCAAGGATGGAACCCAGAGGAACCCCAACAGAGACTGGGAGGAGTGTGGAGAGTTTATTGTCCTATTTAGTTGCCTATAATCAATTAGTAAGGTAGCTAAAGAACCAGTTGAGAGCTGTAGAGTTGAGGTTGAAGGAGGCTATATTGTTGAGTAGAGTTGGTGGGATACCGTATCAAAAACTTTGGACATATCAAGGAATATAGTAGAGACTAGTTGTCCATTGTTTTTGTGGAGGTTGATGTAGTTAGTGAAACTTATGAGGGATGTGGAGATACTGTGTTTTGGACGGAAGCCATGCTGTGAACTAGATAAAAGCTTATTTTTAGTGAGGTGGTCTAGGGGCTGCTTATGGATACATTTCTCTAAGATTTTGGCTAGGGTTGCGAGAATGACAATGGGCCGATAATTAGAGAGATCTTTAGATGGGCCTCCCTTGTGGATGGAGATGATATGGGATATTTTCCAGAGTATGGGGACATATTGTTCTGAGATGGATTGATTGAGTAGGCTAGATATGGGATAGGTGATGGAGCTTTCAGCAGTTTTTTAAGAAATCACTAGGGAGTTGGTCAGCTGCTAGACAAGTAGGTTTTAGTTTTGATATGAGTTTTTTTTTATATAAGAGGTTTGTGTGGGATTAAATAAGAAGTTGTTTGGTTTAGAGTTAGTGGAGGTAGGCACTGTAAGTGGTTGGTTAGATCTGTTGTTTAAAAGTGAGGTGATAGTTGTGATGAAATGAGAGTTAAATTGCTAAGCATTTGGTACTATTTGTTGTAGATGACACAGGGGTAGAGTTTTTGCCACGGGTGAGGAGGTAGTTAAGGTTTTGCTAAAATTTTTGTGGGTAATTTATGTGTTTTTGCTGACAGGCTAGAAAATAAGATTTTTGTCAGAAAATATTTGCTTCATAGTTTGGTTTCTTAGTTGTTTGTAAGAGGTGAGGTTTTCTGAGGTTTTGAAGGTTACATAAGCAGTCCAGGCTCTATCCCTTTGTTTAATGAGAGATTTATAGTCTTTGGTTATCCAAGGTAGTTTTTTGGCTTTTGAATGTATTTTTGTTGTTGGACTGAGGTTATTAAGAATATTGAGGAAGGTATCAATAAAATATTGTACAGCTTGGTCTAGGTGGAGTGATTTTAGAGGTGTCCAGTTGCAGTTTTGAAGTAGGGAATTTAAGATGGTAGGGGAAAAGTTTATTTTGTTGCGTATGAGTTGGAAAATGACATTACAGGGTAAGTGAATGTGTTTCCTTAGTAGAAAGGTAGGGGAGTGATCACTGAGAGAATTGGGGAGGCAACCATCATGGTGGGCAAGGCTGGGCTTATTGGTTAGTGTCCAGTCTAGAAAATATTCTTTCTTAGTGTGTTTACTGATTCTAGTGAGGGAGTTTATAGTTTGGGCAAAACTGAATAGACTGATAAAATTGAAGGGGTTGTCAGATGAGCAGGATAGCCAGTCTAAGTTGAAATTGCCTAGCACTATAGTTTCTTGATTAAAAGTAGAGGATGCCCAGAATAGGAGACTTTCAATGGTAGGTAGATTATTTTGTGGTTGTAGGTAGGAGGCAATAATTATGATGGTTTCATGTAGATTTACTTCAAATCAGGTGGGTAGAATTTCTGTTTCTGACAGATCTGGGGGAGTACAGATTAATTTTTAAATTTCAAGGATTTTTTTATACACGATGGCAATGCCTCCACCATGCTTGTTCAGCCTATCTTGTCTAATAACATTATAACCACTAGTAAGTATTTCTTCATCTTTAATGTGGCTTTTATCCATGTCTCAGTAATAATTACTATATCAGGAGTGTAGTTAGCTAACCCTGCATGAAATTCAGTAGTTTTTTCATGATACTTCTGAGGTTAAAATTAGTTATGAGTAAGTCTGATTTGGAATTTTTTAGGGGAGAAAGGTGGAGGGTAATATTAGCAGGTGTTGTGCGTGTTATTGGGTGGGGTGGGTGGGAGTAGCTGTGTGGGCCCTGGGTTAAGATGGATGTCAGCTTGGAGTTTGATTTCTTTTAGTGAGTTTAGAAAAAGAGAGAGTTTGAGCTTGGATATTAGTCGATGAAAGACATCTGGACAGGAAGAAGGGTTGATGTATGAACATATTTATAGTGGAAGAGTAATATGTTACAGTTAGTGTAGAGGTTAGAACAGATGTGAAAATGGATTTTTGGTTTTGTATGGTATGTAATAGTGCGGAGTGTAGGAGAGGGGTAGTGTGTTATCTTTGAAGTCATGAAGGTAGTGGAGTGGAAGGCTAGGTAGAGGGTAATGAGTAGAAGAGAGTTGCTCAGAAGAGTGATGATAACTGACATGGTGAATAGTAGAGAAACAGTTAGGAGAAAAATATGCATGGGTTGGTGCGTGCAGTTTAGTAGAGAGGAAAGTGTACTGATAAAGTGATGTGATAGGGGGGAGAGAGTGTTGTGTGAGGAATGAAAAAATGGTTAGTGAGGTGGGAGGGGAGATGTGTTGGATGAGGTAGCTGCAAGTTATAGGATAATGAGTTAGAATATGTGGTTTAGTTTAATTATAAATCTAAGGAAAATGGGGGTATGTGGGAATGGAGGTAGGGTAGGGGAGTGGAGTGAGCCCGAGCAAAGTGAGGGTGAACAGAGTGGTTTGAGCCAAGCCCAGAGGTAAGCACAGTCCAGAAACAATCAGTAAAAACTCTAACAGAAGAAGGCTTTTTGCTGTCAACAGTAAGAAAGAGAGTTTTTGTTGTGTAGTACTATCAGGTAAGAAATGTCTTAAAGCAGGCAGATTAGTCCAGCAATTAATAGATCTTACAATCTTATAAGCAAATCTTACAAACTTAGAAAGTTGATAGAAGAACAAGTTTTGTACTACATTGATTTTCTGAAAGATATGAAGTCTGAAATTCAAATGTCTGTCATTATTTTTTAACTTCAATCTTTAATAATTTTCTACTAATTTGCCAGAAAAAATATCGACATTCTGCAAAAATTTGCACAGTTGACAGGTATGCGTTGTTTATACTATAAATTGCCCATGCATAACTGTGAGCCTGTCTCAGAAAACAAGAGAAAGGAAAGCAATCCCAGCTATACCCTTGTCTTCTTTATGGGAGCTCCCACTTTTCCTCATGTGTTGACTGGTTACTGTGGAAATGGTTGCTGTTTTGTGTTTTTCTGCTACCTTTCTGGTGCTGGTGTTTGTGTTGCAGCTTTTAATGCAACACCATGCAGATGGAGTACCATGTTGAGCTCAACACTTGTACTGAAGTTGTGGGGGAATGCATTGGACTATGATATAGTACATTGCTTCTTTTCCATGACATACAATATATATGGTAGGTAAAGCATGAATAAGAATGAAGAAGGGGGCCAAAACAAAATGATTGCCTAACCATATCTAAACTTTTATGAATTCATATGTGATTCAGGGGATGATGGTGTGATTTGGAGGACAGCACCAGATAAAAAAGGAAGTTATTATCCTTCCAAACAGCTGTTAGGTTGGAGCCTGCTTACACATCTGAGAACACAGGTGTGGAGATCTCATTTCTCCAAGGACAGAGGTAGGATTAAGGTAGTCCTGAACAACACAATTAAACTGGTGCAAGTCTGCTCCAAAGCAGTGTAATGCATATAGCTTAGAGGGTGTGTGTGTGTGTGTGTGTGTGTGTGTGTGTGTGTGTGTGTGTGTGTGTGTGTGTGTGTGTGTGTGCGAGCATGAGAGAGAGAGAGAGAGAGAGAGGATCTAAATAAAATGTGCTTGAAAATAAAAAAAAAGATGTGCAGTACTGATGTGGAACAGTCATTTTATATAGGCAGTGTATTCAAAACTAATAAATTAATATATCAGAGTGACAGAGAGCAGTTTGGGGTGGATGTGGAAAGAGGGATGTTGTTGGTCACATAAGATCAGCTGCCAAAATAGGAGGCATGGAAAGGAACCATGTGATTATACCAAGTGGCCCTTATATGCCATCAAAGTCTATCTTTCCATGGTTACATATTTTTATAATGTCAGTCACTTAAGTAATGCCTGAAAGAAATACGTGATTATTTAGGAGGTCCCTAATGTAGCATATTTCACAATATTCCCAGTGCAGGCATCAAAAACTGTGTCCTTCCTTGATACCTGCTTATGTACATATTCAGCTAAGGAGTTTTGTATGTCTGTTAATGTATGTATTTACTTTGGTAGCTGTCATGTGATTATGTGTGTGTGTTTATGTGTATGTTATATATATGTTTAATGTAATATATGTCTTTGCATGTGCATGAGATTTGTTTTGTTTGTTAAATGAGTTGAATCCTTAGTTCTTCAAAAGTGTTTTTTATGTATATGAGAGCAAGTAACCATGAAGTTAAATGATGCTGTAGTTTTGATTTAGAATATAACAGATACAAACCAAATGTTTATATAGAAGCAGCAGGCATCATGAAAACAGACATATTTGAAATTATAATACATTTTACACTGCAGTCATTGTATAGTGAAATTTACTGTTCACTATAGAGATCTCTTAGCCGAGTAAACTTCCTGAACTGTGTACTAATGATATAATTCAGTTTTGTTATAAAGAACACATAGATCCTCATGAACAACATACCCTCTGAAACTTGACAATATTCATTGATTGTTTCTGAATATCAAGAAAAATGCCCCACTCACATGTCTGGGCTTGTATTCAGTAAGTATATTGATGCACTGAGGCAAAAAGCAAACTTCAGGGCAGACTACAAGAAACTGCTGAATTGGCCCATTGGAGAAGAGCCGCCTAGAAAGCATGCAAGGCCTGTATGTCTGTGGGAATGAGTAAGCCTAACTACAGGCATGCAAGGCCTGCATGTCTGTGGGAATGAATAAGCCTAACTACAGCTGATGACAAGCATCCTGTGGTGCCTGACAGTTTAGTTAATTAAGGAAACAGAATCAATATAGGTATACACCTTGGGCTCAAGGCAGAATTTAAACTGAAAGAGCTGAGCAGGTCAAGAAGGTGTGACCACCTTAAAAGAAAGTGACAGCATAGTAGCCAGTTGTAAGTAGCAACTATTGCCTTCTATCTCCCAAGAAATGTAAAGGATTTAACAGGTTTATGAAGTAACTGAAACCCAAAGAGAACAACATCAGTAGTATCAACTGTCAGGGGCGGCTCGTGGCATCAGACTGCCGGACTGCAGCCCCCTCAGCTAAAAAAAAGAAAAATTACCTTTTTGTATACAGTGTGACAGAGCGTGAGACTATTATTTTTTTGGTTTACTTTGTTGGTCTCCGAGTCCGTGCACTTCAACCGCCTCGGGTTGCGGCGGTTTTAAATAAAGATTTTTTTGTTTTGTTTTGTTTTGTTTGCAGCCCGGTGGACTAATTAAGGCATCATTGTGATGTCCAGCAGTCTATGCGGTTCCAAACCGCATAGAATTAAAAGGGGCTCGGACTGCGACGTCCGCAGGCACGTACATGACGTGCTTGTTGGGCTAAATGCTGCTGATTGTTTGTCGCTCTCTTTCTGGGCTTTATGTGCTGGGAAAAGAGCGAGAATCAAACAGTAAGTCAGTTGTGGGTTGATTCGTGACTGAGTCAGTACTCAGTCACACGGGAAGGATTTACCGAACCTGGATTTATTATTTATCATTTTAATTTGCTATTTGCCATTGGATTTTTATTTATTTATTTTTTTTGGGCGGCTCAGAAGAACTGAAGAAAGAAGTAGTAGAAGAAAGAAGTTAGAAGAAGAAGAACAGAGTGAAGGTGCAGAAGTATACCAGGTAAGTAGGAAGGGTAAGCTAAACGGCAAGGAAACCGTATATAGATTGTGACTTGACATACACCTTCTATTTTGACATTAAAAAATGGACGGATGGGGATGACCTTGGTATTAAACTCACAAGTATGTATAGGCAGTCATTATGGAAATCTTTGCCAACTGTTTTTTTTTTTTTTCAGAAAATATTTATTCCTTGTTAAGTTGTTTTATCATTCTTTCAGCTGTATTTTGTCTGTGCTGCAATTTAGACAGTTCAATACATTTTACAGCAATCCTCTGACCTGTCAAAATAAACAATTCATGGCTCTCAGGGTGTTTTCATTTTAAATTCTGTACACTGTCTGATACTTGTAAAAACAAATGATTCATATTGTATGCTTTACTAAGTTACTGCAAGCTTCCCCTCTGTTTTGTGTTTAAAACTTTGAAATTACTAAGTGCAATTTAGACAATTTCAAGTATTATAGTGGGTAATTTCCTTCCTGTAACTCTTTAAGATGCCACCTGACCTGTCTTTATAATGCCCTCAAGGGTTACACACATTTTGTGCTGGCTGGAGCTGTGGTAGTGAGGAATTTCAACTTTGCCCATGTTACAAAGACATGTGTCTACAGTATTTCTTCCTGGGCCTCTGCTGAAAATTGTTTTTGTTCTGTCAGAAGTAAAATTGACAGGCATTTGAATTTCAGACTTCATATTCTTCAGAAAATACATAGTAAAACAACTTTTTATTCTAGCAATCAATATATAGTAACACAACCTTTTATTATAGCAATTTTTTAAGTTTATAAGATGACTATTTGAAATTTATCCTTATTTTTCGGACTGTAATACCGTGTTATTGGCTTTGTCCAGGTTTTTTGTGCTAAGATTGACAGCTATGGCAAGAACTGAATTCACTGAATATGTTTGAGGGCTGTATTCCCTCATTACTGGGTTTGTCCAGGTGTTTTGTGCTAAGAGATTGACAGCTATGGTGAGAACTGAATTCATTAAATGATAGCCATTTAAGTTTCAGTCTTCCTCTCTTTCACAAAGCAGCTGATTTGGCATAGTGGTATGTTGCTCTTGACTGTTTTGCACAGGGACCTTGGCAGTAAAATGTACATTGGTAACACAGCATTTTTCTTTCACAAAGCAGGTGATTTGGCATAGTGGTATGTTGTTCTGACTCTTTTGCACGGGGACCTTGGCAGTAAAATGTATGGTGGTAACACAGCATTTTATTCTAGCAGCTTTCCAAGATTATACAAGCAATGTTTAATGTGTCCCTGGTTTTTGCCCTTTTGACCCACCCCAATAAATGTGGCTTTTTCCAGACTTCTTGTGCTACGAAGTTGAGATGCAGTTGAGTATTGAGTAGATTTTACAAGGAGCTGAGAGCTGCAGGGGAAGAGAAGTTTAGTGCTGATTATACTAAGTCAGCTCACATTGCTAATAGCACAACAGGTTGTGTACTTGCTTTTGATGCAGAAGGCTGTGGGTTCTACTCCCACAAGGGGTGGATGCTGCCGTACTGAGAATGTTCCCTTGGTGAAGATACTAACTATGAGTCTGTTATCAGTTTGCCATCCATTTCCTCTTGCAATATTACTAGCTTATTTTTTTAATGTAATATAGGCAATTTATTCCTGAGGGGCAACAGACACTTTATTTTTCGATGAAACCATGAAATATAAAGGTGTTTGCTAGCAGCAACCTCTTCATTAGTTACAGATTTCTTTAATGTGGAATTATTTAGATGACTTTTACTTCTTCAGAGATTGTGCATATTTACTGATAATGGACTGTAGAATTGTGCTTATTTACTGATAATGGACTGTAGAATTGTGCATATTTACTGATAATGGTTGACTGTAGAATTGTGCATATTTACTAATAATGGTGGACTGTGGAAGTCTGAGTAGACTTTTATGATAAATGTTCTGAACTGGGCAGTTTTGCCATTATGGGTGCATGTGTTTTGTTTCATTGCTTACTGGAAAAATGTTCAAAACAAATTTAAAATGCCCTCTAACAACTGTACTGTATTGTACAAGGAATATAATTTAGTACAATGAGGAAGGTGTATCAAAGAGCACATGTATGTTTCATATGCAAGGGGCCTATAATTTGAAAACAGCCCAAAATTAATCTTTATCTGCCACTGGCAAAATGTATTTTCTTTGAATGTGGGTTTCAATGCTGTTTCAATGAATGTGAGTTTCAAGGGCAGAGAAGTTTTAATGCTAAGTTTTCATTGTGAGACTGCATTGCTTTGTTTAGCAGATGACTTAGTGTTTGTGCTGTAAAATACAAAATAAAACTTTCAAATGAAGTCCAACTCATCATAGAAGTAAAGCAGTATGCACATTAGTGTTTATGGTAAATGGAGTGAAATAGCCAAGTAATGGTTCATTGGAATGGCTGCAGAGGCTCCATTCAACCATGATTTTGTCAGGGGGGAAGGGCAGCAAACTCAGACAGGCTCAGCTGAACTATACCTCCCAACTGTCCAGATTTTCAAAGAATGAATAGATTTTTGCTTCTTATTTTTGGTTTGTTCTTCATAACATTTGTAGTTTTCTGGCAAATCATTTAGGAATTAAGTCACTAAATAATGATACACTGAGTTTCAGACTTCATAACCTTCAGAAAGAACTGTTATTCTATCAACTGTCACAATTTATACAAGAGCAATTTTTAGTACTGTTTATATGTTCCCCCAATATATTTGGCCTTGTTCAGATTTACTGCATTAACAGGTTGAGAGGTACATGCAAATAAATTGCTTTATAGAATTAGGCATAGCCAACCTCTCAACTGTCCCCGATTTTGGCTTAAAATGTTGCTCTTCCCCCTAATAATCCCTCCGCAAAATAGCAATTTTGGAAGAAAACATGGAGGGTTTACAATTAAGAAATAACTGTAATAATCAAAGTTATAGATTACTTGAAATGCATGTATATTCTTTTATTTTGTCAGCTGCTCAAGTTAGCAGTACTAATATTAAAGTGTTCCTTCTTTGACAGGTTCCCAGCTGTATTGTGTGGCTATTTTATATTTTTGCATCACATTTTTGGTCCATTTTTCATAAAATTGTGTTTTTTGGCAAATTAGTGACAAATCACTAAAGACTGAAGTTAGAAAATAATGACCGACATTTGAGTTTCAGGTTTTATACCCTTCAGAAAATTCATACTAATGCAAGACCTATTCTATTATCTTTCTAAGTTTATTAGAGCAATATTTAAAAATTGTCCTTATTTTTGGGCCTTTGTCCCACTTCTGTGTATGGCTTTGTCCAGATTTCTTGCTCTGAGGTTGAGAGGTATGACAAATGTGCCAGGGCCATCACAGTCAGCCAGAGACATTTCAAATTGTGACATACTTGTTGCACCCTACTCCCCCATGTAGTGAAAGGCAAGGAGAAGTTATGCAGTGTAAATGTGCAGTGTGTCCCCCCATCCAAGGTAAACACAAGTACTACAGTGGCTTTTCATCTGTCCTTGATTTTGCAGAATGGTCTGGTTTCTGTCATATTTTTGTACTGTTGATTTATGCTTATTACTCAGATTTATGCTTATTAATCAGAAAGTGCCTGTTGCTCTGTGTTTAAGTAGCAATGCTTTAATGACCATAAGGTAAGCTTGTCTGAGATCGTAAGATGCAAGTAAGCTTTAATAAGCATACTGTTAAAGAATTGCCAACATTGAAAGCCTTTCTGTTGTTGCCATGCAGAGAATACTTGACTAGATAATGTATAAGCCTTGGGTATTAAAGGACAGGATTCCATTATTTTAAAAAGCTCATTACACTTGTTGGAGACTTCCAGTCATCTCTACAGACTTTACCCGTAAACTAAACAGAATGCCAATCATGTGTGGTCCATAACCTGTACAGTAATCCTTTAAGCAATGTATCTTGAGCTTGTTTCTTGTTTGCTTTTCAGTTTTTACTTTGATCATGTTTTCCCCATGAAACAAGTAGATAGTTGTCAGGCAGCAGGTCTTTTTTGGATAAGAAATATTTTTACAAGTGGGGACATCACAGAGATTTCTACTTTCAGCATGTTACTTGGTACTTTAATAAAGCTGAATATAAATTATAATTAGAACTGCAGTGCAAGGAGAAGTGGTTTGAGTTGAGTGCTTCTTGTTTTTCTTATACTTAATTTTGACTGGCATTCCAGTAATGTATTTAAAAAGTAATTTATTTTTTCATGCCTCACAACCTTTTGTTTCCATCTAGATATTAAGTAAGCTGTCATGCAGCCAATGCATTGAAATATTTTTTATTCTTCTACACTTATTTTTGTCTTGATTGGACTCTCATAATGAGAGGTTTGGCGCCCAGGGCAGCGTATTTAATTAAAGTTAGTTTGTGTGGTTTTGAGCATCGCTCCTCCCCTTTCTAGTTGGCCACACCCCTTCCCCATTGACCCCACCCATTCAGCTGTCTCCTGCAGCCCCCCTTTGATTTGAAGTCACCAGCCGCCACTGTCAACTGTGTGCAAATTCCAGCAGGTGATAAACTTACAGATACATTTTAAGCACAGCAGTGACAGCAGTGATAGAGCTCAGATCATATTTGGACTAGCTACTAATTACATGAATTTTACAGAGCTCTGAAACATATCATACCAGCTAGCATTAACCAGTAAGTACCCAAGATGATCCCTCCCATTTCTTATTGTAAAAGTTCCTGACATAAATTATAATTTTAATACAGAAAAGATATTTAGTCCAGTAGCATACAATCTAGTTTCACTGGACAGCATTGGTAAGGCAAGCATTTGTTAGTTTGCCATTTCGAGGTTCAATGTCATTTACTACCTAAGAAGGTCTGGGGCGTCTAGCAAATCTTCAGTGAAATCATAACATTCAAATTGTGTATGCTTGTATGTATTTGCTGTTTCAATTAATAAAGCAATATTGAAGACTTTTAAATGTTAGCCTGTTTTCTGATAAACATAATTCTGCATATTATTCATTTAGTCCAGATATAGTCCTGTCTCTTGAATGTTGATGTAATGATACTGGATAAAATCATACAGTTAATAATTCTATATGTTTTGCAGTATAAGATGTGTATATATCTGCAGTATCTCACAAAGTTTAGGATTAAAATGGGTCTGTATGAAGCTTATCTGCTGCATATATATTTCACTTTAATTTTTTTTCAAGGGTTGAGAATCTTTTCATTAAAATACATGTTTCATCTCCATAAACAAAGAGATGTGTGGCTTTTTTCTGTCTTCTGCTGAGATCTCATTAACAAAAAAAAAGAGTTCTTCCTGGGGATTCAGTAATTCAATAAATGCCATGTAGGCTTACACAAAGCCTACATGGAGTTTACATCTTAGCATGATGAACAGCAGTGCTAATTGCATATGCATGCCAGCAATTGCGCTTACATGAACACAAGCGCATTTTGTGCCGGTCAGGAAATCGTGTAAAGCAGCATGAACACCCGCAGACATGCAGACAGGTTTATCTACAGGCAAACTAGTTCTGCATGATTGCACGGCCAGCCACAATGACTAACAGGGCTTAATATAAGGCAAAATATAAAGTTCTAACACATTATAGGAAAGTGTAGTCAGTGCAGAGTACCGTGCAAGCCTATTTTAGGCATACTGAAATAAAGTTTTTGTGCTGATCAGCAAGGGTATATTCACTGCTTTATAAATAATTATTCTGGGGAAGTGTGTGTATTGAAAAGGGCCACACATATAAATGGTAGGAATAAAGACAGGGAGGAGGACAAGTAAAACATGGTACTGTACAGCAGATAAGGGCATGTCAATGTACATACACCACAAAGACAAGACAATTGTAGCATGGACAGTAATCACATATGTACATAATACAGTATGCACTGCTATTTTCACCTCTTTTTTTTATTTCTCCAAATCTTCTGGGTTTCTAATACCATGACGGAAATGGACCCCATTCCTAAGTCAAAGTACAATTAAAGTTCATGAAATTAGTATTGTTTCACTCTTTGATGTCAGCCAAAAGTGCTCTTCACAGCACTCGCAATGTGCTCAATAATGACTCCTTCTGCAATTTGTATGGTCTTACATGAATTATTAACGTATCTAAATATGATTGTAAATTCTTTTTTATAAGACCAGTTGTTCCTACTACTATTGGAACTGTCTGGGTATCTTTTTCAACATGGGTCTCGTTTCTGCCTGCAGATCAAGGCATTTTATGACTTTCTGTCTCTCTGTATGCAAGACACTGTAGTCACTAAGAGTGGTGATTTCTATGATCAATGCTACTTTTGTCTGCTTTTCTTGGACCACTATATCTGGTTTTCTAGCATCTATCTTTTCAACTGCTGGTTTTGGGTGATCCCATGTGATATAAACTTCCATCATTTTCTATGATTCTTTGTGGCTCATGTTTCTAGTGTTTTTCAGCCAGTTTGATACCATAATGTTTGCACAATCCCCAGTGTTATGTTTATGTTCATGTGTTGACCATATGAGCTGTCGATCATATGAGCTTTCAGTGTTTTGAGCTTTCAGTGTTTTGGTGTCAATGTTTTGGTTGTCGATCATATGAGCTGTCGATCATATGAAGTAGACACCTCCAACTATGTCCCAAGTCTCACACTCTACATTCCTAAGCACCCTGGAGAATATTAGGGTGCAACCAAACACTCTCATACTGGGTGACTTCAACTACCCCTCCATTAACTGGGAAAACTACTCATGTACCAATACACTTGCCCAACGCTTTCTGGAATTCATTAATTCCAACTTGGACCAGCTTGTTCTTATCCCCACTAGAGGTAGCAACATCCTTGATCTAGTCATTACTAACATGGGCGACCATTGCTCTACATCAATAGTCAACTCCTCCCTGGTTAGATCCGACCACAAAGTAATCACCTTGGAAATCCACATCCCTCCCACCCCCCACCCCCACAAAGGTAACCACCATGAAAAACTTTTCCAAAGCTAACTTTGGGCTCCTAAAAACAGAGGTGGCTAACTTCCCAAGCAAATGGAGAATAGTTGCATCACCGCCAAATCATACATCAATGCACTGTACGAACACGTACACAAATGCATGGATCTCACCATACACAATAGAACCAAGATGCTCTCCTCATAAAAAGGAGCCCAATCTGCTGGTCCCCTGTCATAAACAAACTCTACAACAGAAGGAGGAAACTGATGCGGAATAAGGTGAAGTCCCAAGAGTGGAAAAACTCCCTTATCAGCCTCAATAAAAGGTTGAGAGCCCTCATCAAATCCTCTAAAGCTAGCTATGAAAACAGAATTTCAGCAGATAGTAAAGACAACCACAAGGCCTTCCTTAGTTATGTAAAGAGTCTCCATGGCAAAACCCAGATTTGCTCTGAGCTACTGCAGAATGGTGCCTCCTATACTAAGCCAACAGATATTGCCAATATACTGGCCGACAGATTCAGTGCCAACTTTACCCCTCCCCACAAAGGACTAATCACAATACCAGTATATTGGCAGGCACCCAGTATTACTTATGCACAGGTTAAAACAGCACTGTCCGAGGCCAAGAATACAGCTTCTATGGGACCTGACAATATCGTCAGCTGTATTCTACATCAACTACAGAGTGAACTGGCACCTCACCTGTGCGCCCTGTTCAATCACAACCTCACCTCAGGCTTTGTATCTACCGAATGGTGCACTGCTACAGTCATCCCTCTCCACAAGGGAGGAACGACTACAGACTCCAGGAACTATCGCCCCATTAGCCTGATGAGTCTGATATGCAAAGCTATGGCACGCATCACGATGGACCTAATAAACAAGGGTATAGGGAATCTCCAAACTCTGAATCCTACACAGTTTGGTTTTGTGAAGGGTAGATCATGCCTGCTCAACTTGGTCGACTTCTTTGAGTCAGTCACCAGAGCTGTGGATGAAGGCAAGGTGGTTCATACAGTCTACCTTGATCAGTCCAAGGCCTTTGATACCATTCCTCACTCAGGAATCATAGAAAAACTCACTAAGTTAAACATCAACCCGTATATCACTACATGGGTTGCAAACTGGTTCACAGTGTGAAAGTAGCTGACTCCAAGTCAGACTGTTGACCATTCACGAATGGAGTCCCACAGGGTTTGGTCCTGGGTCCCCTCCTGTTTGGTATCTACTTCTCTGAAGTCCAGGCCATCACAAAGGGACGCTGGCTGGCAAAGTTCACAGACGATTGCAAGTTGGGAGCTATTATCAACTCCCCAAGTGACGTTGCATCCTACAGAAAGGCCTCAATGAGACCAACAACTGGTGTCAGAACCATGGCCTTAAGCTCAATGCCAAAAAATGTGTTGCATCCTCCTTGGAAAAAACTCAGTTCCCTTGAATTACCACATCGATGGTAGCCCACTGAACACATAAGACATTATAAGAGATCTAGGAACACAGGTTGACAGCAACCTCTCTTTTGACCACCACATTGCCACTGTGGTCAGAAAGTCCTTCTATGTGGCACATCTCATTACTAAGGGTTTTTGCATCCAGGAAGAAAGAGGTCATCATCTCTCTCTACCCTTCCCTCATTAGGCCAATCAATGAGTACAAAGCCTCATTTGGCATGTACCTCACTAGACACCTGCAACAACTGGAGAGGCAGCAAAGGTACCTCACAAAGAGGATTCTAGGCCTTAAACATTTGTCCCATATGGACAGACTCAAAAAACTCCAACTGTTCTGTGCCTCATATCGCCTACTTAGAGGCAATCTCTGCTTGACTTACAAAGCCATGTCTGACCCAGCTCTGTTAGAAATGCTACATATAAAGAAATCCCAATCCCTCCGCACCACAGACTCCAGAGACCTCAACCTCATTACCACAATCAACACAACATGCTGGAGGGACAGGTTTATAACCCAGAGACTACCCATGCTATGGAATAGACTTCCCATACATGCCAAGCAGAGCACCTCACTGGCCCTCTTCAAGAGAAATCTTGATGAGTGGATGGGAAATAGAAAATTCACCCTGGGGATCACTCCAGTGGCTCTACTCAATAGAGGCACTAAGTACTAAGGTCGGGTGGCACGATGCCAGGGTAATCTTATGGGCTAGGCTTGTAAAGGCTCCAGGGACATTAGACTAGTGCAGACCTATGAACCAATGAACCTATAAACCTATGGGCATTCAATGGTTAGTTCTAAAAGGCACATTTTGTTTCTGAGCTCTTTGAAATAAATTTAACTTGTATGCAGTCCGAGATGGTTCTCAGCTCTCCCCACCACTGCTATCTCTGTTGTGAAACAAGTGGTTTCTCACCCATTGCATAACACATGCCATTTAACCTACTACTGCCACTCAACTGTTAAATCGTTTAAAGTTTCAAACTTTTTGTTCCAAATTATAACACCTTATTTTAGTGACAAGATTTATAAAATTAAAAAAAAAATAACATCTTGTATTAGTGACAAGATTTACATAGGATCATAGAATATTAAGGTTACTAGGGTAATGGCCTTACAGCCTTTCTCAGCTTAGCCATTCATGCCCAAAATTTCCCAGTTATTGAACTACAACTGTTCATAAAGGCCTCAGGTGACAAGCCAGGGGTGAGTTTGTGATAAACCATCCACTGGTCCAAACTGCATTTGAATGCGCTTAGTGAAGAGCTCTGTTTCACACAAATGGAGAGTTTGTTCTAGAGAAGGGGTAATCTCTATCCCTCCAACATATTTTGTTTATGCCACAGATGAGGTTTAGATCCTTATATCAGATAAATTTAGTGCTGTTTGTTTTGCATATGTGTAGCAGATCCATCAGGGATGGATCAAAGTATGCCTTGTAGGATAGGCATAGATTGCCACTACAGACGTAGGAGACTGAGTACAGGGACAGGACTTTGAGGCAGTCTGCAAAGGACATATTATTTACACCCTGTATTCTTTTAGTGAGGAACCTCTGTGGTCACTCCAATTGTTGCAATTGCCTGGTGAGGTACATGCCAAAGGCTGCATTGTACTCGATTAATGGTCTAATGAGGGCTGAGCATAGTGTGAATATGATCTTAGATCTGGATGCCATGTAGAAGGATTTTCTCACAACCATGGACACATGGTTATCAAAGTTCAGGTTGGTGTTTTGTAGGTCAGTAGTATAAACAGAGAACTGGAAAGGAACATCAGTCAGAAAAAATGGTGATATGGAGCATCAGGTTGAACCATTTCTTCCCAGAAAGTTCAGTAATACTTCTATTCCTGTCTTTTATATTTTATTACAGAATTGTAGAATCATAGAAATCATAGAACCATCTAGATTCATAGAAAACACAAGGCAGCTAGGCCCTGTGGCTATTTACACCTTGACAGTATCTCACTTTATTTACCAGTAAAATATCATTATTAGATGGACAAAGAACTACAACCCATTAACTGGAATGAAATGTCTCTATTCTTACAAAAACTCTTGTTAAAATGTGAGCAGTCCTGTTGAAGCTTTTCTCCCCTCATGTCTACTTCCACAAACTCTGGAGACATACCGCTTAACCTCTTGGAGCAAAAAATCTGGACAAAGCCATAAATAATGGGGGACAATGGCACAAAATAAGGACATTTTTTAAATATTACTCTTACAAACTTAGAAAGTTGATAGAATAATAGGTTTTGCATTAGCATGAATTTTCTAAAAAATACGAAGTCTGAAACTCAAATGCTATTATTTTCTGATTTCAACCCTCAATGATTCATCAGAAAACCAGAATTTTATGAGAAACTGACCATAAAAGTGAGGCAAAAATTGGTACATTATGCAAAAATCTGTACAGTTGAGAGGTATGTCTGAATAAGTTGCACATTTAAAAAATGATATATAGCACAGGTAGGCATAATGACTTACTCTTGAAACTGCAAGTGGTTGATAAAGAAAAAATAAAAACACTTCTATCCCATTGCCAAGTTAGAACTTGACCAAAGAGATGGAACAAATCATAAATCTTCTAAATGAAGTGACCATAACAAGTTTGAGGTTCCCGTTACTCATTTTCAGTGGATTGTGAAACACATAACTAAGGTTCTAGGGATCCTGGGTAAATGTTTAATGGATGGTTATCATAATGCACACCTAGGGTTACCCAGTCATCATGTTTGGCAGTGTAAAGAATGCCAACAGACACCAACATATGAAGTTAAACAGCAACTTTAATAACTCACAGAATGGTAGCCTAGCAGGAAGGCAATTAACATCTTTGTCTCACATCATGGAAATCTACACAAAATGCCATATTAGACTCAAAGCATTGTGGGATTGTTTAGTTTTAAAGACATATATTACCTATCTGTATATACTCTTTATTAACAGATCTGGAACCTATAGAGGAAAATGGGTTAGACAAACATTTACAAGAATTTTGAACTTTGTCCACTATCTCTTATTGGAATAATCTGGGCAAGAAATAGTCACATTTGGATCAACAGCACTCAGATTTAAGACAATACGTGTGTCATTGGAATGCATTTTAGATTTGGGACTTTCATCTTTGTCTCAGGTATCAAGTTGTGGTAGACCTTTCCAAGAAAGTGAAACAGTCTGATCTGCTGAAAGCCTCACCATTCTTAACTCAAAAATCTGAGTATGGCTCTCTGGAAAACGACTTTCACTTTGAGATTCTACAGGAACAGCCTAAATATGTCTAAGGGTGTGTCTCAGTGTTGCACTCTCTATTGCTTGCATCATGTTGGATCCTGGCTCATTGTTTTTTTTTTTTTTTGTGCTGTAACACTGACTGTCTTCAGCTTTCTATACCACCTTAAACTTAGGGTGCCCTATTGGGTCTGCTTGAAGGACAGGTAAAGATTGGGTGGCATATTTTCTCATAAAAATGCGTACAAAAGTATTTTGCGTGCTGGTCAGTCCTTGTTACAGACTGTGTGGAATGTTTTTGGTTCAAGTTTGGATTTTAGGATAGGTACATTAGTCTTTATTTGCCTTGCAAGCATTAGCTGTGCAGGGTTTACTGCTATGCAACTGTGTGGAAAAGCACAGTAAGACATAAGAGGTCAGTGAAAATCAGGTTGTATAAGAACCCTTTTCATAGTTTGGACTCCTATTTCGGCAGCTCCATTGGAAGGTGGATAATGATAATTTGGCATATGCGTGAAGTCATAGTCCTCAGCAAACTGCTGGGATTCAGTTGATACAGACTGCATACCATTTTCTTTAACTAGTTTGATAAGGATGCCCTATTGGTTAAACATGGTCTTGCAATGATTTATTGGCTAGTTATGGCTGTTACATCAATTTGTCTACGTCTCAAGAGTAATAAACCATTACACTGAGGTATCTCGTTCTTTCGAACTTGCACAAGTCAGAGGCCATCTCCTGCCAAGGACCTTGTGATAAAAGAGGTGTTTGTGTTTGATACAAAACTGGCACTTTTACACAAACTTTGCAATGTCTTAAGTAGATGTTAAGCTGCCAGACACATATTTTGACTCTTATATGAGGTTTTATTAATCCTTGGTGTCCTTCATGTGGTATAAAAATCTATCTTGGTACACTAGTAGACCATCATATTTGGATTGTCATGCTGTGATGGTGTAGTATTCATATTCAGATGCTTTGTCAGTGTCATCCATTCCTTACATAGTTCATGACTGTGTGTAACATTCTTACATTGTTAGGTTGTTTTAAATTTTCTAGCCTTTTGGGGTCACAGGTCAATTTGCCATAATACTCGGCTCATAGGCAGCAAAACCATCTTCAGTATCAGAATGTGTGTATGTGAGATCAAGTACTGGGTTTCTGGTCAGAATGTCAGCCATGATTAATTGTTTTCTAATCACAAGGGCTACTCTGGCATTGCAACATCTCAGTCTCATAAGCAACTTTTAGCATTCAAGTGATACTTTGTCCAAATTAGAAAAGACGTAACCAGTGGAACCAGTGGTTTATGGTCAGTCTACAGCTTGATCTCAAGCCCTAGTAGTAGATGGAACTTTTCACATGCCCACACACTTGCAAGACTCACTTTCTCTAACTGTGAATATTTCTGTTTAGCATTAGCTATCATTATAATGCAATAGGCAACAGGTCTTAATATTTGCAAATCTGTCTAGAGTAAAGCAGCACCTAGGCTATAGCTGCTAGCATTCGCACTCTCAACTGTAGGTTTCATAATGTCATAGTATGTAGGCAGTGGAGCAATCACTAGCACACGCATAACCTTGCTGAAAGCTTGGGTTTGAACATCTCCCTATGTCCAGGGCACAGTATTGTTGAGTAAGTCTGTCAGTGGCCTTAACTAGCGCAGTTTCCCAGGTTGGACTTTTTATATCTGCTGCTGCCCTGATCCTACTTGAATCTAGGCTGTGATCCCATTAGCAATTATGCTATGACTAAAACATTTGCTCCCATACTTTCCCAAACACCATTGTCTTTATTCGGCTTCAATTGCTACCGGTATCTTGTTATGTGTTTCCTTATCCAGTCCAAAGACATAGTACATCATCCAGGGTAACAACACCTTTCTGCTCTTTCAACAGAAAGCTCATCTCATGTAGAAATGCTTCTGGTGTTTAAGCTATTACAGTCACTTAAAACAAAAACACCCAGCTGGAGTAAAGAAAGGTATTAGTCTGTGGTTGTCTTACATGTGGATACATAGTGAATGTCAAAAAGCAGGTGTTGGTATTGTACAACGATAATAACTTTACCAAAATGTATTGAGCTGTACTGTTCCTACACAAATGGTCACATATTTGGGAGCTCTCATTGGCTCCCATCCTCAGAAATAGTTGTTTGATTGGTTTGTATACTGCAATGATGATTGGCTGTAATTGCAGAATGCAAGTCAATCAAAAACTGTGTAGCACAGCCAACACTGTTCAATGTGGAACAGCTGAATACCTATTTGATTGATTTGTGTACTGCAATGCCAGTTGGCAGTAATTGCAGTATACAAACCAATCAAAAGCCATGTAGTGGAGCCAAAGCTGTTCAATATGGAATAGCAGAACAGTTGGTTCGCTTATGGTTGAATGCGGAGCATTCCACATAATCCAGAGCACTTGGCTGCTCAGACACTAATTGTCAATCTCACCCAGCTAGGTATCAACCTGTATATCATTAGATGGGTTGCTAACTGGCTCCCTGATAAAACCCATATAGTCAAAATAGGGGAATCCACCCCCAACAGCGGGCGTGTAACCAGTGGTGCTCCACAGGTATCAGTCCTGGGACTTCTACTGTTTGGAATCTATTTCTCCAAAGTGCAAGCTAAAACTAAAGGTCTGTGGCTGACAAAGTTTGCTGATGACTGCAAACTAGGTGTGGTCATTGAATCTCCAAGTTATGTCAACATCCTAAAAGAGGGTCTTAAACAAATGACTAGTGCCAAAGTCATGGCCTTAAACTCAATGCAAAAAAATATGTATTATCATCCCTTTTGGTAAGAGTGATGTTCCTTCTAACTACCACATCAGTAGCAACACCCTAAGTATGCACTCAGTGGTGAGAGACCTGGGCACAGGGGTTGACAGTAACCCTACCTTTGATCACCATGTCTCCACAGTGGTAAGACGGGCATTCTATATTGCTCATCTCATAAGTAAGGGCATTGCCTCCAGAAATAAAAGAAGTTATAACCTCCTTGTACTCTTCCCTCATCAAGCCAATAATTGAGAACAATGCCCCTTTTTGATATGTACCTTTCCAAGCACCTGCAGCAATTGAAGAGACCACAACGTTTCCTCACAATGAACATTCAAGGTCTTCAACATCTGTCCTATGAGGACCATCTCAAATTACTGTCACTTTATTCTGTTTCATACAGACTACTCAAAGGTAATCTCTGCCTTGCATATAAAGCAATCTTTGATCCTGCTTTATTGGAAATGTTGCATATCTCTAAGTCAAATGATACATGGGTTACTCACTCTGATCACCTTAACTTGTTATGTGACATTAATAAAACCTGCTGGAGGGACAGATTTTTCTCCCAGAGGTTACCACACCTTTGGAACAAACTCCTACTTCATGTCAAGTAGAGTACCTCATTGGCCCTCTTCAGATGCAGTCTGGATGATTGGATGGGTAACCATAAATTCATCCCAGGGGTTCTACCTTTGTCCCTCTTGGACAGGAGTGATAGGTGCTGATCGTGGAAATAAGGGTAAAACTTGGCTAGGCTTGTAAGGGCTCTAGGGTCATTAACCTAGTAATGTCCTATGATCCTATGATCCTATAAAGAATCTAATGTGAAGAACACATAGGCATCAATCAGCTTAGGTGTACTAAACTATAGAACAGATAGAATAAATCTCTCTCTCTCTCGCTTATAAATGTACCTTTTGACTTATTCAGATCAATATATATTTGTACGCTTCTATTCTTTTTAATGACTGGGACTATGGAAGTGCACACCATTCATTTAGTTCAGTTACACTTTTCACTCACAAGAAACCCTTGCATACATTTAAGTTCTTCCTCTACTTTGAAAAGTACTGGGGATGGCAGCCTTCTGGATTTGGTCAAGGAATATGGAAAAGCCTCTGGCTTTAGCTTTATATTTACTGGTTCACAGTTAAGTAGACCAATGTCATCAAACATATTCACGTTAATTTAGATTATTTTGGCAATCAGTCCCAAATCCCATGTTATAGTCATACTGAGCAGGTAATTTATGTACAGCAATCAGCACATAAACCCAGAATTCATATCTGTGCCCTTTCCATTCAGACATGGCTAGAAATCTAGCAATGCCCTTGAGTTTGTTGCAGGGCTTTGCATTGCATTTTCTTTTTATTATAACTGAGGCTATTTGGAGATGCTTCTATGTGTCATGTGACATCACAGTAATGTTAATCTCTGTCTGTTTGAAACTTTCATGTGATTCCATGGATCAGTTCTTCGGATTGCCAGTCTGTTTCACTGTTTGACATAACAATCAACTATCCCAGGTAAAATGCTTCTGAACACATTTCTCTGTTTTATTCTCAGTGGCTACTTCTTTCAGCAGGAAGGTAGCTAGGATGTGGTGGAGGAGTGACGGCCCTGTGTGCAAGCTATTATTTAGTGGGGGTGACTGGAAATGCCAATTGGGCAGAAGTGCAGTACTGGTATTCATTTAAACAGCTGGGGTTGGGTAACATTTAGGCTGTTTAAATTAATGTGCGTGTGTGTGTATGTGTGTGGTTTATTGGCTGGGTGTCTCAGTCACTGTAACAAGGAGCTAATTAAGAATGTTGTTAAAGTTTTTCTGGTCCCTATCATTTTTTTAGTCCTCAGCTTTGGATTGGCGTGCACCTTTCTAGGGAATTTCCCATGACACCAATTCAGGTTATGTCTCCGCCTTTCATTACTTTTACAAATGGCAGCAGCATCTCACATCCTGTTGCATTTCTTGCACCTTCTGCCATGTGTAGTACACTGCTGTGATGTGCATTTTATCTCACACCCATCATTTGCAGTATTCGTATTAGCATTTTGTCTTTTCTAGTCTGCTTCTCAAGCAATCTGGACTCCCTTCTTCAGACTTAAGTTCACGTCTAGCTGTAACGTTTGAGACAGATCAGTGTTTGGCAGCCAGTCACCATCCTTCCTCTAATTTCTGCACCTTTTGTTTGATGAAACCCACAGTTTTCAACCAGTTTATACAAACACTTACTTACCTTTAGCTTGTACACATCAGTGAAAACATGCCCTTTCATGAATAGTAGTTATTTTTAGCACAACATGTTCATTGAGCTTCCATGTCTTTGATTTCTTCACCCTCTTGATATGGTTTCTTGCAATTTGAAAACATGCAAATCTCAGGCTCCGTGAATGCCATGAAGATGGAGTTGCAAAACTGAACAGTTCTGATGAGTTAAACTTGGTCATTTTCAGTACAAATGTGGTATCTTAAGACTATTTTTTGAGGTAAAACTAATTTTTAGTAAAAATATTTTACTCTAAGCTCTGTGGCATTCACTCAACTCTTTGGTATATTTTCTGGTCTGAAATAGTATTGTAGTCATTCTAAATGAGAAAAAATGTTTCAGTTCTGGCACCCATGTCATGAAGCCTACCTGTGCTTACCCAGTCATCTTGTTCATGTCATGATCCTCACCTGTGCTTACCCAGCCATCTTGTTCATGTCATGATCCCCACCTGTGCTTACCCAGTCATCTTGTTCATGTCATGATCCCTACCTGTGCATACCCAGCCATCTTGTTCATGTCATGATTCCCACCTGTGCTTACCCAGCCATCTTGTTCATGTCATGATCCCCACCTGTGCTTACCCAGCCATCTTGTTCATGTCATGATCCTCACCTGTGCTTACCCAGCCATCTTGTTCATGTCATGATCCCCACCTGTGCTTACCCAGACATCTTGTTCATGTCATGATCCCCACCTGTGCTTACCCAGCCATCTTGTTCATGTCATGATCCCCACCTGTGCTTACTCAGCCATCTTGTTCATGTCATGATCCCCACCTGTGCTTACCCAACCATCTTGTTCATGTCATGATCCCCACCTGTGCTTACCGAGCCATCTTGTTCATGTCATGATCCCCACCTGTGCTTACCCAGCCATCTTGTTCATGTCATGATCCCCACCTGTGCTTACCCAGCCATCTTGTTCATGTCATGATCCCCACCTGTGCTTATCTAGCCATCTTGTTCATGTCATGATCCCCACCTGTGCTTACCCAGCCATCTTGTTCATGTCATGATCCCCACTGTGCTTACCCAGCCATCTTGTTCATGTCATGATCCCCACCTGTGCTTACCCAGTCATCTTGTTCATGTCATGATCCCCACCTGTGCTTACCCAGTCATCTTGTTCATGTCATGATCCCCACCTGTGCTTACCCAGTCATCTTGTTCATGTCATGATCCCCACCTGTGCTTACCCAGTCATCTTGTTCATGTCATGATCCCCACCTGTGCTTACCCAGTCATCTTGTTCATGTCATGATTCCCACCTGTGCTTACCCAGCCATCTTGTTCATGTCATGTTCCCCACCTGTGCTTACCCAGCCATCTTGTTCACGTCATGATCCCCACCTGTGCTTACCCAGTCATCTTGTTAATGTCATGATCCCCACCTGTGCTTACCCAGCCATCTTGTTCATGTCATGATCCCCACCTGTGCTTACCCAGCCATCTTGTTCATGTCATGATCCCCACCTGTGCTTACCCAGCCATCTTGTTCATGTCATGATCCCCACCTGTGCTTACCCAGCCATCTTGTTCATGTCATGATCCCCACCTGTGCTTACCCAGCCATCTTGTTTGGCAGCATAGAGAATGTTAACAAACACCAGCATTTGAAGTAAAACAACAGCATTAATGACTCACACAATGGCGACATAGAAGAAAGGCAGTTAACAGTTTCTTCTCACATCATGAACTCTACATCAACTAGCACAACACACTCATATCATTATGGGTTTGCTTAGATCTTAAAGACACAACAGTATATTACATAATTACTTCATTTTTAAATCACAAATTGTACACACAATTCTTATTATGACACTGATCAATATCACCATCTCATGGAGAAAAAGCAAGAAATGTTTTTCATTTCTAGTTGATGATCGCTCTTTTTCCAAGGTGCAGTGACCTTGGTGTTAAAATAATAAAGTAAAAGGAGTTGGGGGATAACTTGGTTCTGTAAACAAATGCTTTTTTTTATGTTTTTATTTTCTTAATGTGTTGAGCTCAAGTGCGCATGTTATTTGAATGCAAAGTCATAATAAGGGTGGGACAAGTCCCAGGTGCAAACTGTTAGGGATCACACCTTGCACCGCAGAAGAGGTGCAACCAGTTTGTCCAAGAAAAGCATGCAGATATGTAAGTAGTTGCAACTGTTAATCATGGCCACTTAAATGACAACCACTGCTCACATGGAAGAATTAGCACCTCATTGAAAGTGCCAGTTGCACAATTAACAGCTTCGCATACCTCTCAACTGTTCCTGATTTTCAGGAAAGTCCCTGATTTTGACTTAAATTTTAGCTCTGTCTCTCTTAACCCCTCCTAAAACTAATGACTTTTGGAGGAAAGGTGGTGAATTACACTTAATGAATAATGACAATAATTAAGAGTTATATACTTCTTTTACTTCAGAAAATGTGTATTAATTCATATGCTCTGATTCTGTCAATGTTTCAAGTTAATAGCACTAATATTTTAAAGGTGTCCCTGATTGTCCCTGATTTTTTCTTGACTTGTCCCTGATTATGCTGAAATTTGTCCCCGATTGGTTGAGAGGTCGAGTTGCACCTGTATGTTTGGCAGCATGTAATAGCACATAATGTCAGCAGCAAGTAAGAGTTGGTTATCTGCCCCTGACTTACAAGTCTGAAGGAGAATGCTTTCTAGTGCTGTTTGGAAAACCTGTTATTCTTTCAACTTTCTAGGTTTGTAAGAGCAATATTTAAAATCGGCCCTATTTTTACCCTTTGCCCCCCCTACCATTTACGTCTTTGTCCACATTTCTTGTTGTAAGAGGTTGGGAGGTATATTTCAGTGTGTGCGTGTGTGTGTGTGTGTGTGTGTGTGTGTCTCTGTATATGTGTATTTATTTGTTTCTGTGTGTATGTGAATATGCTAGATATAGCAAAGCACTGTTATGTGGGAGTTATTACATTTTTTCCCAAGCTTTTGTGATTCAAGCTTCTGTTTACTGATGAGACATAGAGATTCCATTTTTGACAGATACCCACCTCTGTTCCCACCTCTCAAAAACATGCTGGGTATAAATTGTCCATACATAATAAATTATTTGGAATTCAAAAAACAATTATTAATATCATGTGCATGATATTTCCATGTTTTCAGTATCTCACACTTCCCCATTTTGTTGTCCACATAATTCTTAAGCTTTGTTGCTGCATTCCATTAACAGTGGAAATCACCAGTTGGGAATTGTTCAGTGCAACTTTAGTAATATTGTCATAATTGTTAATGTAAAAATTTTAATTGATTACTATGGGAAACAGCTTTATTTATGGAAAAGCTTCGTTACACATACACACACAAATATATATATATATATATATATATATATATATATATATATGTGTGTGTGTATACACACACACACACACACACACACACACACACACACACACACACACACACACACACACATATTATATATATATATATACTCTGTACCCATTTCTGCATCTTAATCATTCCCTCATTCCCACTTTTTTTTGTTTACCCATTTTTGCTCATGAACTACCTAACTACCTACCATCACCTACTTCTTGCCATCTTTTGTGCTTTACCCCTCCTGGCACTTGAGTACACCCCTTCAAAGCCATAACTCAGCTATGTAGATTTAATTTGGTCTGTTTCAAACTTTTATTTTCTTATTTTTATTAGCAGACTACTGCTAACATGACCAATCCTCTGCTTTTATTTCAGTATGATGCTTTGATAGTTATGCTGTCTGTCTGTAGCTTTTAGGTAGCATCTACCTACAAATGGAGCAGTTTGTTTAGCTGAGTAAATGCCACTGAACATAAGTTAAATAAATAAATAAATAAACATGTCTATTTCTTGTTATGATCTGGTTTCATTTATGTTTTTCCATACCATGGATACATATTGTGAGTTGGCCATGGTTAAACTATTTGCCTTTTGTTATCAAACTAATCATGAATATTCTGGGCAATAATCATTTTCAAAACACATTTATCAGTATTATTTTTAACAAACGCATGCATGCAACTCACATATGACTTGATCTTTGCTCAGAGTAGTAGAGTAATATAAACGTATCCTAGTTAGAATATAAGTACTAAATAAAATACTCGATTTTTTCTGACCATTTTCACCTTTATTTTCCATCCTTCTGTCTATATATTTTCACTGCCTGGAATTTCCTGAGGTATATTTAAAACCTCATATTTTTACTTTAGCCGGTAAAGTGCATCCTCTCTGTTCACCCACTCCTTTTTAAATATCACTATAATCCATCTACCTAGAGGTTTTATCTGAAATATTGCAGGCAGAAAAAGTTGCCCAGAGCTCTATTCCTTTAACAATATTATATTGCCTTTCAATGTTCTACAGTTTTCTGTGTTTCTTTTTTAAACTTGAATAAGGTTTATTAAAAATATACATTTAGTTTGATTTATAGCTTAAATTTCTTTTCAGTGAAGTCTTTGCTATAAATAGTTTGTCAAGACTATTCTTTAGACATCCTCTATATAACTTTTTAACTGTGTACTAGTAAGGTATTAGCTCATAATTTTTTTAAATAACTGCAAATTATTTTACATGGTAGTTTCAGATGTACTAGTAATAATATTTCCTTTTAAGTTAATATGCTCTGTATATATGTATTTTTTTTTACTTTTTATTACCTGTCATTGGGGACATTTTCTCCACATTTATCAAAAATCTAATCTTTTGTTTTAGACTAGTTTGTTTCCATTTAGACAATTCTGCAGCAGTACCTTTCTGATGTTAGCCTTTTAGCATGAGGATGTAGAAATCACGGTGAACATTTAACTTGGATACACTGAAAAAGGGTGATCTACTAATTACTCACTCTAGTACAGCGTGCGAGAGAAGTATCTCCACCAAGAATATTGAATCCCTGCTCTCTTGCATTCAAAACCGTAAAACTAAAGAGGTTGTCAACCCACCCACCACTACTCATGCACATAGTACCACTACTCATACACATAGTACGCATCCAGCACATAAATCAAGATACACGGAGGTTCTCTTAAAAAAATTACTGAAACACCAGAAACCTCCAAAACACAAGACTGCTACAACTAACACAGTTACCACAGCACACATGACACATAGCAACACCAGTATTTCACCTACCAAGCCCCTAAGGAGTAACACTCAAAAAACAAATTTTCTTGTCATTGGAGAATCCATAATAAGACATGTGGATGTCCCACTCACCAGGTTAGATAAAGAGAAAGCCACGGTCAGCTACCTGTCCGGTCCCAGGATCTGTTAGATCACTCATGCTCTCAGGTCTCTCGATAATAAGTACCATTATGACTCTGTCATAGCTCATGTTGGAGTGAACGACTTAAGATGTACCTCACCGGACTACATGAAGAGAGACATGATTGAGCTCTCTGAGTATGTGTCCCAGGCAGGTAAATCTCTACCCTTGAGCAGCATATTACCCTCACCTAGAATGATGCCACAGTATAAACAAAAATGATCGATTTCAATAATTGGCTTAGTTTTTGGTGTCATTCCGAGGGATTCAGTTTCTGTCAGCTTGGATGATGTGGTCAACAAACCTCGCTGCTTTGCCAAAGACAGTTTGCACCTGGCATCACTAGGCTTTTGACTGCTGGCAAAGGCTCTTGCCTCCCCCATAGTGCCTTTTTTAAGCAAGGTCTCAAAAACAAAATTGCCGACATGAAAATTGCCAACCATAACAAAATAAGTGTTATGCTGCTAAACGCAAGGAGCTTAAACCAAAAACTGCACACCCTGGAAGCACTTCTGTCACTGGAGGATGTAGATGTGTGTACAGTCACAGAAACCTGGTTCAAGGCCTCAGAGAGTACCCCAGCCATGCAAGGCTACAATGCCTTCCACACCTTCCGACCACAAAATGAACATGTGAGAACCAACGGAGGCCGTGTTTCTATCTATATTAAGGATAAAGTCACCTCCCGAATAGTTAGATTGGACAATTCTATGGAGTTTCTCCAAGTTGAGATTACTGTAGGAAGACCCCCATTCAAGTCATACCTAGTTATAGATCCCCCTCCATGGATCATGATGTGCACAAGGCCTACTTTACCAAACTGGAGTCAATAGAAATATTGCCAAACACTGTGGTCATGGGGATTTGAATTATCCCACCATCAACTGGGAAACCTACTCTAGCCCTAACTCACTAGTGCAAAAGTTCCTTGTCTTTGTCACCTCAAATGCCCTGGAACAAATTGTTCAAACTCCAACAAGAGGAACAAAATACTAGATCTGGTCTTCACTAACTTGACAAACAGATGCACCACCACAGCTGATGGACCATCATTAGTCAAATCTAACCACAAATCAGTCGCTTTTGACTGGCACTAACACCAGAACTCACAAAGGGCAAAGTCAGACTAAACAACTTCACCAAAGCAAACTATACCCTCCTAGAGAAAGGTATAAATGCCTTCCAAGCCCCACCCCCAGCTAGAAGTGGTTACTACACCAAAGCTTTCACTAAAGCCCTGTACAATCACTTGTATAAGTGTATAGACTCAGCTGTTCCAGAGTGAATTAAAGCCAGAGTCCCAAGTGAAAACAAGCCACCCTGGAGGACATCCAGCATGCAAACTTTACAGCAAATGCAAAAAGCTGCTGTCTAAGAAAACTAAGGCAAAGCCCCAACAATGGAAAATTACCCTCCTCAGCCTCAACAGGCAAATAACATGTCAAATCCTCTAAGGGTAAAGTTGAAAAAAATTTAGCAATTACAGCCAAGGTAACCAAAAGGCTTTTTACAGATACATACATAGCCTAAAATGTAGGACCCAAGCATGTGCCAAACTAGTGACTAACGGTATCACTCACACTGATTCCACAGTGATAGCAAACCTGCGGACAGATTTGGCAAAGATTTTACTCCCTTATCCCCTCCTTATCTTGCCCAAAACTACCCTCCACCCTACAGATCAGGTCATTAAAGCCTTGTCTAAGGAAAAAAACGCAGCCTCTGTGGGACCAGACTGCATCCCAGGTCGTCTTCTAAACAAACTAAAACATGAACTACCATCACCATTAAGTACCCTGTTCAATCACAGCCTAACCACTGGCTTTGTTCCTGCAGAATGGAGAGCAGCAATAGTTATTCCCCTCCACAAAGGTGACTTAGCAACAGACCCAGAGAATTATAGACCCATAACTCTGACCATCCTCATCTGTAAAGCCATGGAATGTATCATCATGGACTGCATAATAAAGACATAGGTGACCTCCAAACCCTGAACCTGACCCAATTTGGCTTTGCCAATGGCAGTTTCCTGCCTGTTAAACCTGGTGGATTTCTTTGAAAATGTGACCAGGGACATTGATGAGGGCAAATGTGTGCACACAATATACCACGACTTGGTAAAGGCCTTTGACACAATCTCACACTCAGGCATTACCGATAAACTTAGCAAACTGAATGTAAATCCCTTTGTTGTAAGATGGGTTGCCAGCTGGCTCACAAACCAGTCACAAACTATCAAACTGGGTGACTCCACATCAACCAGCAAACCTGTCACCAGTGGGGTGCCACAAGGGTCAGTGCTGGGCCTCCTACTGTTTGGTATATACTTCTCAGAATTTCAGGCCAAAACTGAGGGGATGTGGCTGACCAAGTTTGCAGACGACTGCAAACTGGATGCAGTTATTGACTCCTCAAATTATGTCAGTATATTTCAGGTGGGTCTTACGTAGACCAACGAATGGTGTCTTAGTTGTCTCAAACTGAATGCAAAGAAATGCATCATCATTCCCTTCAGTAAAAACAATGTCCCTTCACACTATCAAATTAACAACAATAACCTATGTACCTACAAAATGGTAAGATATCTGGGATCATAAGTAGACTGCGACCTTAACTTTGACCACTATGTATCTACTGTAGTAAGGAAGGCTTTCTGTGTAGCACACATCACTTCTAGAGTAAAGGAGGATATAACCCCTCTATACTTGTCACTAATTAGGCTCATAATTGAGTATAACGCCTATTTTGGCATGTACCGTACAAAGCACCTGCAGCAATTGGAAAGACCTCAGAGTTTTCTAACTAAGAAGATCAATGGTCTTCAGCATGTGCCTTAAACAGACTGACTAAAGTCCCTGTCATGATACTCAGTATTGTATAGACTTCTTAGGGGAGACTTATGTATGGTTTATAGAGCAGTCTCCGACCCAAACCTAACGAATTTGCTGCACGTCCATAAATCTAATGGGACTAGAGCTACCTGTGCCAAGGACCTAAATATGGCCTGTGACTTGAATAGGATGTGCTGGAGGGACAGATTTGTCTCCCAGTAACTGCTGCATCTTTGGAATAGGGTGCCAATTCATGTGAAGCAGAGCATCTCTATGACACTGTTCAAAAGGAACCTGGACGAGTGGATTTGGCACCATAAATTCTTACCTGGGATAGCATCCACAACTCTCCTTGGACATGGACAGTCATTACTAAATACAGTCCTGGGTATTGACTAGAGTATCTATGGTAACACACTGGCTTGAAATGACCTCCAGTCGATAGCTTAGTAACCTCCTCTGATCCTATGATCAATTTAAAGAACATTCAGATGACTTTGTTGTTATACAGGATGTGAGTGAGATCCACGCATATATAATGTTGTGGCAGTCACAGAGTCTACAGCTAATGGACAATATTCAGATTCAAAGATGGAGTTCAGAGGAGACAAGTGTAATAGATAAATTATTTTAGTATTCCAGGAAGCTCAAAGCAGTCTGTATGTATAGCTTACAGGGGAAAAGTGAAGGATTATATATTATATGCTCTTGAGAACTGTTGAAAGATACAATTGGTTGAGTGTTACTAAAAGAAAACAGACTTAAAAAGGGATACAGATAAAAAAAATAATGGTAGCTTTAGGTGAAAAATTATTACTTTATGGGCAAAGATATGAGTGATGCATAATAAAACCCATGGTAGCTGTAAAAGACACTAGGGAAAGTAGTTAACAAAATGAAACAGTGTGAGCTAGGGAAGTGTTAAATATTTATAGGTAGTCGTGTGCTGCAAGGGTTAATTATACTCTTTCCTCATTCAACTGAAATTGCACTGTGTTTATAGCTGTGTGTGTTTCATTATGTATGTGTGCATTGTCTTATGAAACTATGCTTTGTATAATTATGTATATTTGCACAAGCATGCAAGGCCGTGTGTGTGTGTGTGTGTGTGTGTGTGTGTGTGTGTGTGTGTGTGTGTGTGTGTGTGTGTGTGTGTGTGTGTGTCTGTGTCTTTGTGTTTGTGTTTCTGTATCTATTTGGCATCTGTGCATCTGTGCACTGTCTTTAAGTGTTTGTGCTTGTGTTCATTTGTGTATTTTCACACAAACATGCATGGCTGTGTGTGTCATGGAGGGATGTTTCTCATTCAGTCTTGGAAGCTTTTTAAATTTTAAGTCCCACCAAGTATAGTCAGCTTTCTACCATTATATGTCCAGTCTGTGGATGCATTATATTTTAAATTTGCTTCTTAGTTATTTTCAGTTGTTCATCTGTTATGCAAACATAAATTATGTAAGGTTCACCACCAGTGTTTCTTGCATGCATTTTCATATGTGTCTGGATGAGTAACATAAATTACATTTCTTGTAAACTGCCAGTGCTGAATATGCCTTTAACTGCTGGCCTGATTCTTTTATGAACTGACCATTTTTATGATAGATATTGATCTAGAATTTTTCATCAGTACCCTTATTGCTGCGGAGTGTTAGATGTGTGTTCTTTGCTCAACTCTCCTCTACCACCTTCTATTTATTATGCCTTTTTCAGAGAAGGTTACGTTCCCATAACCTCTTCCAAGACATAGATCTCTAGGTTTTTAGACAGTAAAAAGGAGTGACAATTTTGCTTTTTACCAATCTGCTTCTCCAGTTTAGATTAATATTACACAGTATTGGGCATAAGGTTAACATTTCTAATCCCATGGAAGAGTAAGAAAATGTAGTTATGCCCCGATTCCTGAAAGGGATCCTTATAAAACCATATAAACACGGACTTTTATGGCAGTTGATAGAATGACCTGCGTAGTCAGTTTATAAGCTGCACAACCAGTGTTTATCCAGCAGATTACTTTTTGCACCTCTCTCTCAGAATTGTTTTTCTATCTCACAGATTCTATTTTACTGTTATTAGTCCCGCCACATGCTCAAGAAGTCTGTTCCTTGTATATATCACTCTTACAGTGGAAAATAATTCCAAGTCTTTCACTTGAAATGTGCATGTTTCTTCAGATTATGTTACTTTGGCAGTCAGAACAGTGTTTCTGCTAGAGTGATGCCCCAGGCTGCCATCTAGATGACCCTAAACCTAAGGCTGCCCATGACTGCACAACACAGGTTCTGCCCCTCACAGTCCTTCCAACAACATGCTACAAATTAAAACTCACAGCTGCAGGCCTTGCCAGGCATTCCTTTTAGCTAAACACAAAAATCTTCACCTGAACTTGTCAAAACCTCAAGAATCACAAATGTTTGGACAGAGCCTCTACTCTGCTACACAATGAACCTCTGACATGAGTAATGAACTTCCTGCCTTTCACCTTCCAGACTTCATCCTTTATTCAAGCTTAATTGGAAATCATTATTCTCACTGATGCAATTAGTTTTATAGATAGATTGCTTTGAAAACGTTAACAGTCACAAGGAACACATAAAGTCATTTATGCCATTCTCCACCCAAAATATGCTACAAATACATTTCTCCTCCCATCATCTTAGCAATGTAGTCCAACCCTAATCCTAAACATAGGCACACATATATTATGAAATTTTAAACTGAAGAATGGTCAACACTCATTCTCTCGACCTTGTCAGATCGACACTCACTTAACCAAAACATACAAAAAAAATAATCTTATCTAATCTCAGAAGAAAAACACTCTACTTTTTGTGACCAACTAAAAAAAAAAAAAAGACTTAACCAAAAAATATGACTAGACCAAATTTATCTGACTACTGGTGCTGCTTGAGAGAGGAGTTTTAGAAAGTTAATGAGTAGGGTTTGAGTTAAGGTCAGGGTCAGGGTTAGTGTTAAGGCACTTGAGTAAGAAAACTCCTTTCACAAACAATACCACTACACAAAACACTCAGACACACACACAAAACCTCAAATATCCCCTAAACTAGCACTTACTCTAACCTTAGCATGCACACACACCCTCACATACACTCATATTACTAAATATATCCCTTTATCTAGCCCATACTCTAATCCTAACTGTGAAACATATACTTCTACCCCAAAACCAAACAAAATACCTAACCAAACGTAAATCTGATACATTATAACAAAACCACATTCAGCAAGCAATGCAGTTCATTACACCAATGTATAATATAACAACACACCAGTTTATTCTCTTCACAAAGTAACAGCCAAAAGAACAAATTGCAACCATATATATAATATATACACACACACACACACACACACACACACACACACACACACACACACACACACACACACACACACACACATATATATATATATATATATATGTGTGTGTTTATAATATATTTATATATACATGTATGTGCATAATTAATATATATATATATATATGGTTCCCTATCAGAAGCCTGAAACCAAAAGCCTGAAAATTCAAAATCCCGAAAACCCAAAATCCTGAAACTCAAAATCCTGAAAACACAAAATGGACATACTGACATCATTGTGGCTTTGCTATTGTTAGCACTGTGGTGTTAGGTCATGCGTTGGGTTCAGATAAGTGTGCGGTTGGTTTTATGTTAGGGTTGGGGCGGTTTAAGTGAGTTAGGGTTAAGGCGCAGGTTAGGCATGTATGCAATAGTGACAAATATTGGGGTTAGGGGCGGTTTAAGTGAGTTAGGGTTAGGCGGTCAGGTGAGTTTGCGATAGTGACGGACCTTAGGGTTAGGGTTAGGGTCAGGGTCAGTTGGTAGATATTAGTGTCTTTATAGTGACATATTAGCATTATTTGTGTTTTCAGGATTTTGAGTTTCAGGATTTTGGGTTTTCGGGATTTTGAATTTCCAGGCTTTTGGTTTCAGGATTTTGATTTTCAGGCTTATAGTGTTTCAGGCTTCTGATAGGGAACCATATATATATATATATATATATATATATTTATATATATATATATATATATATATATATATATATATATATATATATATATATATATGGGTCTCCTTCTAATGACCGATTCGCCGACAGTGAAATAACCGACACAAACGACCGACAACGCAGTTGACCGACCGAATCCCGACAGACGGAAGACCGACAAGGGAATGTGTAAGCGACCTGGTAAGTATGCGATAGTGAGGGATTTAGGAGTAGGGAGCGGACAGGTAAGTGTGCAATACTCAGGGATGTAGGGTTAGTGTGTGATAGGTGAGTGTGCGGTAGTGTCGGAGTTTGGGGTTCGGGTGTAAGTGAGTTAGGTTAGGTGCAGGTAGGGAGAGTGCGGTAGTGTCGGAGCTTGGGGTTGGGGTGTAAGTGAGTTAGGGTTAGGGTGCAGGTAGGGAGAGTGTGTAGTGTCGGAGCTTGGGGTTGGGGTGTGTAAGTGAGTTAGGGTTAGGGTGCAGGTAGGGAGAGTGTGCGGTAGTGTCGGACCTTAGGGTTAGGGTTTGGGTTAGGGCTAGTGGATATGTGTTGTAGTGTACTGTGTTGTTTACGTGTAGTGTGTCGGTGTTATGGTGTTCGGTGTTTCGCGTTGTCGGGTTTGTGTGTTGTCGGTTTTCTGGCGTCGGTTATTTCACTGTCGGCGAATCGGCGTTTCGGTCATTAGAGGTAGACCCATATATATATATATGTGTGTGTTTGCATCTTTTGGCTTTTCCCGGTTAGGGGTCGCCACAGCGGAACTCCGGTCTGCTAATGATTGGTAGTTGATTTTTACGTGCCGAGTTAACAGCCCTGATGCACAATCTTCAACGAAGGTACACCCATTCACGCATGTCTCCATGCAGAAAATGCTCTAGCTGAGAATCGAACCGGACAGCGTCTTACTGTGAGGCAACAACGCTACCGCAGCACCACCACCGCGGGATATATATATATATATATATATATATATATATATATATATATATATATATATATATATATATATACATATACATACACATGCGCACATATATATACATATATATATATATATATATATATATGGGTCTATATGAGAAGGTTGACAAGTTACAAGATCGACAACCACTTGTTCGACACGAAATCACCGACAATTCACATAACCGACAGTGCAAATAATCGACATAGCGTAACATCGACAATCAAACAGTTACTGAGTAAATACTCGTTTCAGTATAAAAACACAACACCTCCACTCCCTCAAAGCACCAAAATCATCAAATATACGAAACAGGAACACATCCACTGTGAGTTTGAAAATTCTTTTAATTCTGGGCCTTCTCCAGGAGAAGGCGAAGGCCGAGGTACCAGAATTAAAAGAATTTTCAAACTCACAGTGGATGTGTTCCTGTTTTGTATATTTGATAAATACTCGTTTCAACTACACACTACTGCTAATGTTAGTAAAAGATAGCATTTAGTTAGAATTAAACTACGTAGAATTACAATATTTAATATTATCTCCATGAATAGATACGGAGTAAACAATGCATTCTGCCATAAATTCTATTGCACATATAACAATTATATACATATCCACAGTGTGTCAGCAAATAGAGACGCAGTGTAGACTTTAAATATTTGTGTTAGTCAACGTACTATGTGCTATGCACCGAAGACAATATGGTGAATGCTTCAGTGCAATTCAGTGCTTGCACTACGAAGATTTGAGTACTTTAACTTTGTCTCTTGTTGTACGATATATTTCATTTATTTACTGATGTGGTGAATTTACCTTAAAAGGACGTGTGTTCTGTATGCGTTATACGGCGAAATCCTAAGATAATGCTACTGCATTAAATAGTAGACTGCGGTCGGGTATTTCATTTAGATTTGTCGAACATTTCATAGTCGGTTATTTGCACTGTCGGTTATGTGAATTGTCGGTGATTTCGTGTCGAACAAGTGGTTGTCGATCTTGTAACTTGTCGACCTATATATATATATATATATATATATATATATATGGGTCTACTTTAGAACACCGACATGCGAGTTCGCCGACACACAAACCACTGACACCAAATAACCGACAACACACAATACCGACAACGCAAAACACCGAACACCATTACACCGACACACTAAATGTAAACAACACATTACACTACATTACATATCCACTAGCCCTAACCCAAACCCTAACCCTAAGGTCCGACACTACCGCACACTTACCCTACCTGCACCCTAACCCTAACTCACTTAACCCACCCCTAACCCTAAGGTCCGACAGTACCAGACACGTACCCTACCTGCACCCTATTCCTAACTTACTTAACCCACCCTAAAACATAAACCCGTCACTAACACACACTTACATTACCCAAACCCTAACTCCGGCACTACCGCACACTCACCTTTCACACACCCTAACCCTAAATCCCTCACTATTGCTCACTTACCTGTCCGCTCCCTAATCCAAAATCCCTCACTATCGCATACTTACCAAGTCGTGCTTACACGTTCCCCTTGTCGGTCTTCCAGCTGTCGGGATTTCAGCATGTCGGACAACTGCGTTGTCGGTCCTTTCGCGTTCCTCTTCCGCGTGTCGGCGAACTGATGTTTCGGTAATTTGAAGAGGACCCATATATATATATATATATATATATATATATATATATATATATATAGATATAGTTTGTTTATTTTCTGCTTACGAAAATAACGTTCATGATTATGGGCTTTCGGTATATCAAAGTAGATTCATATACAGTATAAACAGACACACACACACACACACACACACACACACACACACACACACAAACACACATGTGTGTGTGTGTGTGTGTGTGTGTGTGTGTGTGTGTGTGTGTGTGTGTGTGAGTGTAATATCTATAAATACTCTGTGTGTATAATATATATCTATATATATCTATATATATGTTTGTGTGTGTGTGTGTATTTATACTGTATATCAATCTGCTTTGATATACTGAAAGCCCATAATCATGAATGTTATTTTCGCTAGCAGAAAATAAACAAACTGAAAATCCTGAACCATTAACTTTTTCCCAGGACAAGTATATTATTCCCAAAACTACAAAAAAATACACCCTACCATCTGAAATCCCCCCCACACTCCCCCAACTAAATACACCAACACCGGGATCACACTATAGTGGGGAAAAGGGCATTTTTCCCCACTTTGGGCAAGTGTTTACTTGCCCTGGGAAAAAAAGACACCATTCAGTATTCTGTTTCATTTGATATATATATATATATATATACATATCTATATATATATATATATATACATGTATATATATATATATATATATATATATATGTATATGTATATATATATATATATATATATATATATATATATATATATATATCTATATCTATATCTATATATATATATCTATATATATATATATATATATATATATGTTCACTTCTGATGCTCGAAATATTGAAATATAGAATTTCAGTATCTCGAGACCAGAAAAACGAAAGTGCAGTTTGTCAAAAATGCACTTTGTCAAATCTGACATTGTTGAATTTGCAGTAAGTATTTCCCGTTTTGTGTATGTATTGTGTGCTGTGTCTTTAAGACACAGTGATGTGTGAGTGTTGCAGATGGTGGTCAGTGTGCGGTTATGTTCGGAAATGTAGGTAAGTGTGTAGTAGTTAAGGATGTAGGGTAGAGATGTGTTTTTGTTATATGTTTGTATGTCGTTGGTTCAGTTTACGGTATGTGGGTGAGTGTGTGTGTGTGTGTGTGTGTGTGTGTGTGTGTGTGTGTGTGTGTGTGTGTGTGTGTGTGTGTATAGGTTTTGAGTGTGGTGATTGTTTAACATGCATGCTGTGTGTATAATGGGAGTCTAGGGCTCATAGAGGTAGATGTGTTGCTGTTTTTCTGTTAGTGCGACCTCACAGCTGGTCTATATAAGTAGGGGGCGGGGGAGCACAGCCCACCACTTGGGGGGTGCAGGGGGGCTTGCCCCTCCTGCTTAAATATAAAGTAGTGTGTTTTGTTGTTTCATTTTTTTTTGTTTGTGTAAGTTTATGTTAAGGGGGTACAGTGTTTTGAATATCAGTATTTTGGGTATTCGCGGTTGTGGAGGTTTGTCTTTCTGGTCTCGAGATACTGAAATTTCATATTTCAGTATTTCGAGTATCAGAAGTGAATCCATATATAAATATTTATATATATATATATATATATATATATATATATATTTATATATATATATAAGTGGCAGTGAGTGAATCCCTTGGACAACAAGTGCCTGAGTCACAAGATAAGACTAGAAAAGATAAGATAAGGTAAGATAAGATTCCTTTATTGTCATTGCACAAGTACAACAAAATTTGTAGCAATCCTCCTATGGTGCATTCACATATAATGAACATGAATAAATAAGAGAATACAATACAATAAAATACCAAACAATACAATATAATGCAATATCTTCCTCTTATATACCACTTTAGCCTCTCTGATGGCTTTCTATAGGTTGGCTATAGCCATGCTGTAAAACACTCTGTTGCCAGACCTGAAGGCTGTATTGTGGTGCTTGAGTAGAGATCTGACCTCCTTCATCATCCAGGACTTCTGATTATGGTACACACAAATGTGCTTGCTGACAGAGACATTGTCAACATAAGTTTTTATGTAGCAGAGTACCGTTGATGTGTACTCTTCCATATCCTGATCCTCGAAAATGTTCCATTTAGTTCTTTCAAGGCAATCTTGTAACTGCGAGATTGTACTTTCCGGCCATATTTTAACAATCTTTGTAATAATCTGGTCTTCTATCCTAACAGGGGTGTATGCTGGAGTCAAGAGTATGGACAAATGGTCTGACTGGCCTAGATGAGGCAGTTGTTTTACCCAATAGCCATCCTTGATATTTGAGTATGCATTGTCCAGTGTATTTTAGTATGTAAATTAATTTCTAGGACAATCTTTTGCCTCGGTCAGTACCCCTAAGATATATAATATTCAACATTTGATTATTTGTTCAAGTGAATGGGTAATATATCTGACTGTTTGCCAGTGTGGATCATTTTATGTCAGACAAATATCGAGATCTTTAAACAAAGACTTGCACTTCATGTAAGTGATATTAATTGTAAAAAGCTTATGCAGTGCTTTGTACAAACATACTTTACAACATAATACAGCACACTTTATTTTTTTTTGGGTATTGAAATGGTAATTGGGGATGGACTAGCTAATTTACAGAGACATAAAATTTTGACACATAAGGAAAGTATGTGGATCACCAATTTAGGGGCATTATTTAAGCCCAGACTTAATGATCATTGGAAATGTATAGGTTTATATACTATTTAACATAGTTCTTAGGTTACAGGTTAGCATATCTTAGGTTGTAGTGCTATGAAATTTTTGTATTGGATCTTGTGGTTTATAATATGAACATTATGAATATATTTAAATAAGAATTTAATTTAGTGTGACTTTTTAAAATAATTTTGATTTTCGTTTTTATGCATATATTACTATTGTTTCTATGTATACATTATGTTCTTCTTTTGAGATGGGTTGCTGGGTTAGTGGGTGATATTCTGATTGTGAAGCACTGTGTCTTTAAACAATTATTGCTATATTAGGTGGTGTGGTTACCATTTCCTGTTTCATACTGAGGACGCCATGAGGTGAAACTGGTCTGTGACTGTGATTCTGTTCTGCCATTAAAGTTATTTCTATGCTTATGCCTGTTTTATTTAATCATTGGATTATTTGGTTAGTGGTTTAGTCCACTCAGTTTGGACTTTTTTGAGTGCTGGAGTCATTGGTGTTTCATATTTCACCTCTGTGGCACCTGGTGTCGTGCACTATTTGCTTTGGGTGGGAAAAAAAAAAAAAAATATATATATATATATATATATATATATATATATATATATATATATATATATGGGTCTACTTCTATTCGCTGACAGCCCATTTCACTGAAACCCATTTCGTTGACAGCTCATTTCATTGAGTGGGGGCTGCAACCCCCACACTCAATGTGGGCTGTGCCCCCCACACCCCCCAACTATATATAACAACTCCACAGTCGCACAACAGTGGGGAGGGGGGCAAAACCCAGGTTTTTGCCTTGAATACTTTTGTCAATGAAATGAGCTGTCAACGAAATGGGTTTCAGTGAAATGGGCTGTCAGCGAATGGAAGTAGACCCATATATATATATATATATATATATCATCATCATCATCAGCCCCCTTTTTCCCATTTTTCTACATGGGGTAGGGGTATCATGTTAACTGTTGCCAACTCTCGATTCAGTGCCACACTTCTGCTTTCTTCAATACTCATGCCTGGGTGTCACAGATCTTCTTTCACACAATCCAGCCACCTCTTTGCTGGACATCCTCACTTCTTCTTACCTTCTTCCTGTCTGTCCCAAATCTTGCTCACCAGATTGTCTTCTGCTTTTCTACACGTGCCCAAACCACTGTAACCTGTTCTCTTTGATTGTATCTGAAATTGGAGCTACTTTGGCTTCTGCTGTTATGTCCTCATTTCTTCATCTGTCCCACAGTGTGCATCCTACCACCTTTCTCACGCACTTCATTTCCATCACCTCTAGCTTCTTCAAGTGTTCTGCCTTTACTGCCCAGGTTTCTGTACCATACAGTAGTACTGGCCACACCGCTGTCTTGTACACCTCACTTTTCAACTTTTTTGGCATTCTTCAATCATAGACTACACCTGATACTCTATGCCAGTTGGCTACAGCCCCTCTGATTCTAGCTTTGACCTCTTCATTCAGACTATCCTTCTCCTCAACCATCCCTCCCAGATACTTGAAGCTGTTTACCTGTTCCACTATCTTCCCTTCTATCTCTATTCTCAGCTTCTTCTGATTTCCCCAATTTGCTGCCATTTCCACCATCTAATCTGTGCTTAGTTTCATCCCATGTGTCTTCAGATTTCCATTCCATTCTCCTATCCTTTGCTGAGTCTGCCTGTACTGCCACATCATCTGCATACAGCAGCTTTGTTGATCTGTCCCCTCCAACCTGTTTGCTAATGTAGTTCATCACCAGTATGAACAGCAGTGGGCCCAGAGCTGAACCCTGATGTACACCCACACTCACTGGGGACCCCTCTGTGAGGCCAAACACTGTCCGTACTTGAGTTATTGGGTCCTTATACATAACCTGCACTAATTCTACCAATGTTTCTGGGACTTCAAACCACAGCAGTACTGCCCAGATCAACTTTCTTGGGACCTTGTAATATGCTTTCTCCAAGTCTAGGAATGCCCAGTTGGACTCTCTCCTCATCTCCAGCTTCTTCTCAATTATCTGTCTCAATGCAAACATGAGGTCAGTTGTGCTGCATCCTGATCTGAATCCAAACTGCTCATCTCCCATCTTGCATTCTACTACTGTGCGTATCCATTTATCAATCACCCTCTCCAGAACTTTCATGCAATGTGATAAGAGTTTGATGCCTCTGTACTGCCCACAGTTGTGGATGTCCCCTTTATTCTTGTATACTGGCATGAGTATGCTTATTCTCCGGTCATCTGGGATCCGCCTTTCTCTCCACACTGCTATTAGTACCCTCAGGAGCCATTTCTCCCCTATCTCACCCAGCATAGATAGATTCATAGGTTCATAGATTAGTACTAAGCTAACTGCCCTTGCAAGCCATTTTAAGCCTAGCCAATTATCCCTTGTGAGACTCAAACCCAGTACCTTGTGTTTGTAAGGCAAACACTTTAACCATTAGGCCACCCTCCCAACCCTAAATATAGTACTAGGCTAACTGCCCTTGCAAGCCATTTTAAGCCTAGCCAATTATCCCTTGTGAGACTCAAACCCTGCACCTTGTGTTTCTAAGGCAAACACCTTAACCATTAGGCCACCCTCCCAACCATATCTGCTGTGACCTCATCTGAGCTAGCTGCTTTCCCTGACTTCATCTTCCTTAGTGCTGTTCTTAATTCTTCTAGGGTGGGGTCCTCTTCTTCTTTCATCGTAGGCTGTTTCTGGGGCAGTATAGCTTCTGTGAGGTTTTCTTCATTTAGAACCTGCTGGAAATACTCCTTCCATCTGCCTTTGATACCCTCTGGACTGGTGAGCAGGTTGTTGCTGGCGTCCCTTATGAAGAGTGTCTGATTATCTTCTTTATCTTTCTGTCTTTGCCTTGCAACCTGATATAGTTTCTTTGTGCCCCTTATTGAGTCACTTTCCAGAAGTTGGTACAGTGCCTCCAATCTCCTATTCTTTGCTATTACAACTTCTTTCTTAGCTTCTTTGTTAGCCAAACAGCCAACCAGTAGTCCTACCTAGCCTGGTCAGTCTTTTCTGTGTCTCCCACTTCTTCCTGCACTCCTATTTTCTTTTGATGACTTCCTGGACTTCTGCATTTCACCACCAGCTTTCCTTATGTACCTTATTTCCATACCTGGCTTGGCCACATATCTTTTCTGTAGTCCTAACACATGCTGTTTTGAGGTGCTGCCATTCGTCTTCAACTCCACCTATTTCCTCCTCTTCTTGGGGTGCTAGAGCCTTGAGTAATTCCTTAAACTGTTGTACTTTCTCTCCAGTCAACTTCCAAGTCTGCAGCCTGGTCTCTGTTGACCTTAGAACCTTCTCTGACCACTGCTTGCAGCTTATTGTGGCAACTAGTGGTTTATGCTGTAGGACGTCTGTTTCACTGGGGATGACTTTGCAGTCATGGATTCTGCCCCAGTGTCTTTTTCTTACTAGGAGGAAGTCTGCCTGAGTTGCATGTTGACTACTCTTGTATGTAATCTTGTGACTGTCTCTCTTTCTGAACCATGTGTTGGCTACTATCAAGCCATTTGCCAGACAGAAGTCTAGAATTTCTTCTCCTTCTTTATTCCTGTTGTCCCACCCATGTGGACCCAGGCAATCCTCATATCCTGTTCTGTCTGTCCCGATATGTGCATTCAAGTCACCCATTAATTCATGTCATCCTCCTTTAGCTAGTAGGTCCTACAACTGCTGTCTGAATGCACTATTTTCCTCACTATCACAACCCTGCTGTGGGGCATAGGCTGAGGTTATGAATACTGCCCTGACTGCCATGAGTCTGTCATTAATTCTGATGATATCCCTTACTGCCTTCTAAAGCCTCTCACCACAATTCTTACACTGTTTCTAGCCTGCCCTCCACCTGAGTAGTAGGCTCTGGATCCCAAGCCAAGTGGCTTTGCTGCACTTCCCTTCCAGCTCATCTCCTGGATACACAGGATGTCCAGCCTCCTCCCTATCATCATGTCATCCACTTCCAAGCTATGTCCTGTCAGTGAACCTACATTAAGCATCATGTTTGGCAGGTTGGTTGGTTTACATCCAGCTTTTGCTCAACAGAGCTATCCCAGATAACCCAGGCTCTGCAACTAGACACCGGCCAGCCAGTAGCTTAGTGACCCAGGGCTGCTGGGCTTTATGGCAAGCACACACTGGTCAATAGGGCACATATACCCCTCCCACTCTTAGCACAGGTCACTGGCATGGGTCAGAGTAGGCTGGGTCCTCAACTCACTAATCACCAGTAACTACCCATGCCCATTTTTGGTGTCATTAGTCAACATGACCGAATCACCTAGAGCCATATTTTACACTGTTGAGTGGCTAGCCCTGCCACATTGCACAGTCTGTGATCCATGTTCTCCTATGTTGAGGATACTGTGCACCACAGTAGATGCCCAAACAAGTTGGTCTGTACAACTCTTCCCCCATAGGGCATCATGTAGAGTCTGTGTTGCTGCCCACAGCTCTATTCATTGGTGAGTTTGAAATGGCAACACTCAGCATGTTTTTCGAACATGGGAGAAACCCCACGAAGACACAGGGAGAACATGCAAACTCCAAACAGGCATTGGTCAGAGGTCAGGATCGAACTTTGTACCTTGTGCATGGGAGGTGAAGACCTTAACTAATAAGCCATCTGGTCTCATACCAGACCATTAAACACCCAGAACTCCGAAACCTATCCCCAGAAAAAGAATCACTTGGCCATCAGAACAAGTAAGCAAGTAAAACTTTCCAAAGTGGGGTGCCTCCCCCCCTAACTAAATATACCAACTCTGAGTACACACCACAAGGGAGAAACGGCAAAGTTCATCATAGTGGCCAAGTTCTTCTTTTCCCGGGGTTAGTTTTTGCTGTTCCAGGAGTTCGATGATGTGAAGATTTGACGATGTTGTCTCAATTAATCCATCTTTGATATTCTGATACTTTGATCTTTTGAAATAGAACTCTCTCTATATATATATATATATATATATATATATATATATATATATGTATACACACATATATATAGATAGATAGGTTTGTGTGTGTGTGTGTGTGTGTGTGTGTGTGTGTGTGTGTGTGTGTGTGTGTGTGTGTGTGTGTGTGTGTGTGTGGATTTTCTTCTGACTTTGATTGCCTTTTTTCCTCTTTGCTTAATTCCTTCCATCTAAAACCATATCATACCATTATTTTTCTTTTGCAGCAACCTCACTTTTAATTTCAAAAATTTCATTTTATTCTCATATTCTTTTTCTTCAATCCTGTCATTGTTCCTTTCTTTGCTTTTTCCTATTTTTCTTCCTATATATTTTGTGTTTTTCTTATAACAACGTACCTATCATTTCTTTTTTACTTATTTTTACCTTTTTTATTACTGAGAATACATGCATAGATGCTAAACCCACTACTGGATTTCTTTAAAATTCAAATCACCTTCTTTTTTATTATTATAAATTAACCCTCTTCTTGCTGGGTTCAGACCTCAGCCCTAAATGAAGCTAAACAAATCTCTAATAACTATTTTGTTTATTTGAGCAGAGAATGTATATATACCCCCTAAAGATGCTATTTTCTAAAACATCAACATATATGTCATTCTCTGAAATAACTGTTAAAAACATTTCAACTAAGCTACCATTTTTGTATTTGTTCCAGTATCTGTTTCTATTGAATTATTACACTTTCATACTCACCAAATGTCTCTCCCAAAATCTTTATTTCACTTCTTGTAAAATATAATCCATGTATTTTTGGCACACCAAATCCCTTACAAATCATTTTGTTCAGTTGCAAACTGAGTTTTTTTAACAGCTTTTCAATCCTCATTACAACTCACTTATCCAGCCCTCTTTGTTATTGGAACTAAATCATCTGCATATGTCCTCCATATTACTAATATAACATTTACTTCCATTTCTCGTTTTGCATCCCTCATTTCATGCATATGTCTGTACTACTGCATTTATTACTAGTAGAAATAAATATATATTTATTGGACATCTTGGTTTTATTCTTTTCTTAATACTTTTCTCCTCATCCATCCATTTATTAAAACTTGTATCTATGAATTTTCATAACATTTCTTTATTGCATTAATATTTTTCCAATACTGTATGCTTCTAAAATCTGCCAGATTGCTTCATAGTTCACTTTATCAAAGACTTTAGCTATGTCATTTGCTCTCAGTCTTACATCTTTATTTTTCTTTCATTATCATCTCTACTACTTCTTTCACTGCAATTATCATTTCCTTCACCTCTCTTCCTTTTATACCACAGATACCTTTCCTACTACCTAATCCAATACTTTTCCATTCCTTTTTGTAGCATTTTCATACATAGTTTATAATCAGTATACCCTAGTGTTACAGGCCTCTATTTTTATATATTTTCTTTCATAGATTAATAGTTTGTTGCTAAGCTAATGGCCCAGGGGGCCTTTCTAAGCCTAGCCAACTTTTTCCAAAAGAATAATGATGTCCTGCATCCAAATAGGACATTGAGGGCCAGGTATTTATCAGATACCTCAATCCATAAGGGACATGGATGCCAGGCCTGGTGAAAATTTCCTATTCTCCATCCACTGGTCTAGGTTATGATTAAAAGGGGTAATAGATGACCTCGGCTTCATATGGATGGGAAGCCTGTTCCAAAAAAGGAACAATCTCTGGGACACATATTTGCCTCTCCAGTATGTCTCATTTAAGTCACAGACAAAACTCATGTCCCTAGACCTTGTATTTCTGGTACTGTTTGACTGACAAATATGCAGTAGATTCATAAATGCTGGTTTGCAGATGCCTTGTAAGCCAGACACAGCTTGCTCCTCAGCAAACTAAAGGAGACTGAGTAGAGAGAAAGGACTCTAAAGCACTCTGTATAAAGCAGGTTTGTTATGCCTTGTATTCTTTCTGTAAGAAACTTCTGAGGTTGCTGTACTTGCTGCTTATACCTGGTCAGGTACATACCGAAGCAAGCATTGTACTCTGATTGGTCACATAAGGACAGAGTACAGTGGGATAATGACCTCTTTGGACTTACATGTTATGCCCTTAATTATAAGTTGCACAACATAAAAGGATTTCATCACCACTGTGGCCATGTGGTGGTCGAAGTCAAGGTTACTGTCTACATGCGTAACCAGATCCCGAACACTGGGTCAACTCTAAGGGGTATAATTATCAACATGGTAATTAGTCAGGATGGTTGACTTCCCAAAGGGTACAATTATGCATTTCTTAGCATTGAGTTTAAGATCATGGCATTGGCACCATTTGTTAGTTATACATAAGCCTTCTTGAAGAATGCTAGTGTTCACAGGGGAATCAATGATAACCTGCAGATTGCAATCATCTGCAAACTTACTCAGCCATAAACATTCAACATTTGCTTCCATTTCAAAGAAATAGATCTGAAAAAGGAGTGGGCCAAGTAATGAGCCCTGGGGGACTCTGCTAGTTTCTTGCCTCTTGGTGAAGGTGGTCTCACCTATTTTGACCTACTGGGTTCTGTTAGTGAACCAGTTGGCTATTCGGTGGATGATAAAAGGGTCTATACATAAATTAATGAGCTTGCCTATAATGCCTGAATGGGGTATTGTATCAAAAGCCTGGGACAGTTCGAGGTAAGCTGTGTGCAGTCTTGCCTTCACCCAGTGCTTTGGTGATCCTCTCAAAAAAGTCCACTAGATTTAATAGGCATGTCCTTCCTTTAACAAAGCTGAACTGTGATGGGCCAAGCATTTGCAGGTTAACTATTTTATCATTTATTAAGTTCATGATGATTCTTTCCATGGCCTTACATATGAGGCTGGTCAGACTTATGGGCCTGTAGTTACCTGAATCAGTGGTTGGACCTCCATTGTGCAGGGGAATAACTGTAGTGATCTTCTTTTCCTTGGTCAAAAAACCTGACTGTAGCCTCCAGTTGAAAAATGATTCAAGTGGACCAGGGAGGTCATGCTTCATTCTGTTTAGTAAGCATACAGGGATGTTATTAGGGCCCATTGATGCAGTGTTTCTGGCATTGAAAAGTGCATTGATGACCTGTTCCCTAGTAATGATTGGGGGGATTGTGGTATGTGGTATTTCCTTTGGACTACTGGGGGGAGTGGGGGAAGAAATTTGAGCTGCACTTGTCACCAAAAGGTTGGCAATGGCCTCCGGTTCAGTGTGGGTGATGCCATTCACAATAAGTTCTTCCCATTGTTGCTTATTTCCCCTGAGGTTATGGACATAGCTGAAGAATGCTTTGTGGTTGTCCTTGGTCTGAGAAGTTAATTTTTCTTCAAATGTAGCCTTTGAAGTATTAATTAATTCTCTTAAATGCTTGTTTAGATTGGTCATTGGGCTTTTAGTAAGTATGGCATTGTTCCTCCTACATTTGGCCAAGATTTTTTTTCTTTTGTTGTGTAACCAGTTCATACTATGATAACACACCAGGGTGGCTTGTCATTTAAGTTTGCCTTAGTCTTAATACGAGTGGACATAGCTCACTCTATACATCTATCAATATGGCTATACAGAGATTTTGTACATATATGCTGTGTTTTTACTGGGCTTGGGGTGCTTGGAATTTAGGCAAGGGGTTGCTTACTAGAGAGAAGTTAGGCTTGGAAAAGTTTCTAAAGGCTTTGGTTTCACTGGATTCCTGAATTTAATTTTTATTTCAGCTATTATTACCTTATGGTCAGAACTGACAAGCGAAGACATTACATTAGGTGAGGAACATCAACCCCCATGTTTATGAGTACAAGATCAAGGATGTTTGTACCCCTGGTAGGAGAATGGACCAACTGTTCCACGATGTTGGTATTAATAAAGTTTAGGAAGCACTGGGTTTGTGCATTAGAAGTGGTATAGGATTCCCAATCTATAGAGGGGTAGTTGATATTCCCCATGAATATTGTATTGGGTTGAATGGTGAGAGACTCTAGTATGTAGTATAGATTTCCTGAGACATGGAGGGGGACATATAGCTTGCAAGGATATGGCATGAGACCCTGTTTATGCTGAGTTGCAAATGCCTGAGTTGCATTGCATCATACACTTTAACTAGCCTGGTTGTGAGGTTGGCTTAAATATAGACTGAGACCCCTCCACCTTTAGTCCTCTCTTGTGCAGTAGCTGGTCAACAGGTGTGAAAGGCATTATAACTTTGCATTTCTGGGGTGCTGTCTATGACTTTAAACCATGTCTCTGTTACTACATGGATGACTACACTGTCCAGAGAGAGGACACCTTGCAGGGAGTGGAGTTTCTTGTTAAGACTTCTAGCATTGAGCAGTACCACTTTCAGATATTCCTTCATATGTTCAGTTAAGTCAGGAGGTTTATAAGTTTAGCATTGCCTAAAAAAGGCACCATGTGGGGTGGAAAGGTCTTTGCCAATATCCAAACTCCTAGAGGGGATAAGTGCAGACCATCCCTGGCAAAGCAGTGTGATCTGTCAACCATGTCCTCCCAGACCATCAAATATTACAACCCCTTGGACTGACACCAGAAGCTAAGTACCAGAAGCTAAGTCAATCCTTAAAACCATTCACCTTCTGTTGTTAACATGGCATCATCCTTGAGCAAGGTTGTATGCTGCTCAGTGCTAGGCTCATACCTGCCTGAGACACATAATTAGCAAACTCAGTCATGTCTCACTTCATATAGTCAAGGGAGGTACATCTCAGGACATTAACACCCACATGGACTATGACAGAGTCGTCTTTTTTCCATACAAATGTTATTATTCCACCACATATATCTTCTCCCATTATACCTTCCTTTATCCAGTGATGTCATATATATTTTAAAACTTTTGTTTCACCTTTATTCACTTCCTTATAATACTCATAGCTTATGCTATCCAGTCCTGGTGCTCATTCATTTTACCTTATTTTATGAACTTCTCTCTTGCTTTTATTTTTATATCATTTTCTAAAAATAATTTTTCAGATATTTGTTTCACTTTCAATTATTTTTGATCATCCATTTCCTCTTTTTCATACTTTTTCTCTACGAAATCCTCTGCCAACTCCATAATATCTTCTTGTCTGTGTATTGTATGTCCTTTGCCATCTAAAATAGCATCCATCTTTCCTTCTCTCATTTTATTTTCCTAAATAAGGAGATACTACCTTTTTCATTTTTTTTTTCAGAAAAAAATTGTCTATATAACAACGTTTACTTTTTCTCTATTCTTTTCATAAACCAATTTTTCTATTTCCGTTATTGTGTCACTTCCTTCTTCTCTCTCTTGCTCATAATTCATAAAATGTCTTTGTATTTCATTTTATTTTTTAATTCTTATTTACACCTCTAAATATATGTTTATACTTTACCCAATATTTGATAAAATGGTCTCATTGCCACGTGATCTTTCCATAACATTTACTTTTCTCTTATCATTTCTTTGTCCCGTTTAAACTCTGTTCTTAATCTCTTTATCCAGTTTTCCTCATGTATTATTTTATTGTTTCCCTTTCCCCATTTCTAACCCATACTGCCCTATGATCTGAAAACTCTACCATCTGTACCCCCTCCTATTTCCTTCAAATCTTTAGAGTAAACTAAATACTCAATTTCACTCTTAACAATTCTCATTTTATATATCTTTTCTCTGTTAATTTCCTTAACATCATAATATCCTGTGTTACTTTTCCCTTTTCTTTTCCTCAGGTTACAGTTAACCTCTCCTACCATCACCACTGACATATTTACTAATTCATTTTTAACTGTTTCAAACAATTGTTTTCTCTTTGTCGTATTCGTGTATTCCAAAATCACCATTAAATTTATATATTTTAACTCATTCACATATACCATATCACTACCCTTCCTGGCACTACTATTGTTACATATGTCATTCTTAATTCTTCATTTTACTCCTATTCCAGAATGCTAACTATTAACAATTATGTTTGAAATATGTAGAATTCTCATCCTTAACATGCATTGTTACCCGCATCTCCTAACCCCCAATTCATTTCTTTCATTACATAATTTTTTAACCTCTTGTACTTTACTACATAGTGAAAGGAATAACAAATTTAATGCATATTAATCCATTTCTGAAGTCCTGATTTGCACATTTATTTTCTTTTTAGTTGTAGTCCAAAGCTCTGAAATAAATAGTCTGTTCTGCTACATTTCTTTTTTTCAGCCTCAATCATCTATTTATTATTTATTTATTGACATTTGATTACTGGGAAAGTCTGGTTGGGTAGAAGTCCATTTTCAGCACAGGCCCGAGGAGAAAAGCTCCCAATTACAGAACATTTTAAGAACAATAATTTTGTAGTCTTCAAACATAAAACAAAAACATTTGCAGTTTAAATAATTATAACAAATTAGTGATAATATGTTAACATTGGTTAGGAATTGATACAAATTACATGACAATCATTTAATATTTATAGAAATTTTAGAAAGCTTGCAGAGAAATTAAAGGTAAATTAGTCTAATATATGCAGGATTTGCAATATGAAGCGAGGGGAAAAACAGGCTTATGGTATATTTAGAGAGAAAGCCAGGGAAGAGAATTTGATAGAAGTTAGAAAATAAGTAAAGATGGGAGAGTAAGGAGGTATTATAAGGAATGCAAATGTGCTTGTCCACACATAGAGATACAGTTTAGTCTGGTTTTGAGCAAGAACAGACCCAAATTTTAGCTAGGAACTCTTTCAGAGTGGTTTTGAAAGATGGTAGGGAGGCTACTGATCTGATGGGTACAGGTAAGGAATTCCAAGCCTTAGCAACCTTGTACAAATACAGACAATGCCCAGCAGATTTGATATGTTTGCAGACAGGCAGGAGTTTTTGGTCACTGGATTGCAATGACTGACTGGGAAGATAGTTATGTAGAATGTTTTTAGTGCTGGACAGGCAGATGGATGTTGGATAACTCTATAGGTGATAAGAAGCTGTGAATATGTTAATGAGACAGTTCTAACCATTTTCGTCTTTTTAGTGCTATATAGTGGTGGGTTCTGAAAGGTGTATTTGCTGCAAATTTAGCAACTTTGTTATAGTATTGTTCATGTTTTCATTTTTGTGAAGTTTGGAGGTTAGTAAGGATGGGAGCACCATAAAGCAGTGTGGGGAGGAGATAAGTAGTGTCAAGTGTAATTTTGGTTGCATCAGTGAGAACGTTTTTAGCTCTGCAAAGTATCTCTAGTTTTTGATGAGTTTTTCTTATGCAGATTTGTATACACAGGTTGAATATAAGCTTATCATCCTCTATCGCCCCTAATAATTGGCTATGAGATGACGTCAGTGATTATATTAACAAGAGAGAGGACTTTAAAGTTTGTTTTTTCATGAGAGAGGGAATTGGGGGAAAAAGTAGCAGTGTCTTTTTTGAATTGAGTATGAATTGTGAGTTACGAAGCCATGTTCCAGTGGCTGTTAAAGCTTCCTGAGTATTTTTTTTGCAGGTGTTCCATGTTGTCAGATGTGCAAATGAGAGTGTAATCATCTGCATATTGTATTAGGGAGGCCTGTTGTGTGGATGTATAGAGGGTGTTGGTAAAAACGTAAGAGGAGGGGACCAACTTATAGGTCAAATTATAACTGAGAGCAATCAGTTTATAGCCAGTACAAAGCAATTAACAAAGAGATACATAGTAAAACAGGTTTTCTGTCATTTCCCGAGGCTAAATAACTGATATATGCAGTATAGTCTACTGCTCAATAAACAGGGAACAATGGCCAACTTAGTAAGAGATCCTTAGAGTGCCCGTATTATTTCACAAACACTTTCAATCACAGAGTAGGCATGTATTTGACTGATTAAAGTTAATAGACAACAAGGTTGTTCATGATAAATGTGCTTACATTATACAATTACAACATTCTCAATAAGCAGGGCCTTGTGGCAGAACTCCTGCAGTATCAAGGTCAAGGGTAGTGACCACAGGCTATTATATAATGACAAAATTTGCTTTAAACTTGTAGGAGTAGGGCCTTGTGGCAGAACATCAGCATTATTGAGATCAGATGTAGTGACTGCAGATTATTGTACAATGACAAAATTCTCTATCAACTTGAAAGAGTAGGGCCTTGTGACAGAGCTCCTGCAGTATTGAGATCAAATGTAGTGATTGCAAGTTCTGCCCTATGATGGAAGATTGTGATCAAGTTATAGAGGAGAGAGCACTCATAAATTCTTCCAACAAGTTAAAGCTTTCAAATGTCACTTCACAAAAAATGTTCAGCTCCCAAATGAATTAATGCTCTTAGATCTTTAATGTTAAATCCTAGCGGCAAAATAATTCTATCTGCAATGTTGTACCTGTTCACACTGCCATTGTTTTTACTTTTTATTCTTACCACTGGTCTTCTTCTCTGTCACTGTTGGAAAATGCATATCTTTCCCCTCTCATTTTCTTCTTCCATTCTTTTTTGCATTGCTGCATCTACATAATTTCTTTTCTCTTGTAACAAAAAGTCCTGTCACAGAGGTAAACCCTTAAAACTAGTTACTCCACCAGCCAAGAATACATCCAGGATTTTCCCTTCACTAGCTGTTACTTCTGTTTCTAACTTATCACTTTCTTCCTCCTACAATACTCTCTCCACCATGTTTTTCCACTGTGCTTCCACTTCTTCTTTGGTACTGCCTGGTTCATTAAACCCTGCATTTTCCAATTTTGTAGCAATTATTTTGTCTCCATCTCCTTCCTTCTTTCTGTAAGTTTTCTCCTGTTCTTCCCTCCATCTCTGCTGTACTGTCCTCCATCTTGGAATTCCCAGAACTGCAGTAGCAACCCTCCAGTGCCATATCAAAGCTCCACAGAGTGCTTCACTTTGTGTCCCCTAAAGATTAAAGGAAGTTCCCTGGTGCCCAGGCCAAATTTTCCATAGTCAGTATAAATACCATCCTGGGTCTCCTCTGAAAAGAGGCTATTGTTCTAGTGAGATTAACCTGGTCAGCAAAGTGTAAATCTTCTTCTCCTTTTGGCTTTTTCCCAGTTAAATAAATAAAATAAATAACATATGCTGATTGCATCCATGGCAAGGACTGTGTGAGAAATTGTTTTTGGCCCAGTACTAGAACCATTCATGACATCACTATAGGAACTACCACCTAATGGCACCACCCCAGGACACCAGACAAAAGCCTCATAAATCTGTTTTGCAGAGAAGGCACCAATTTTATACTGGGTTGCCATAGTACCCTATTTGCACTAATACAGCAAGGCAACAGTATCATAGCACCTTTTATGCACAAATGCAGCAGTACCAATAGTATCATAGCACTATGAGTGCACTAATATGACAGTACCTGATTACCACAGACCCGCTGTGCAATAATATGCCACTGCAACACGATCATGGCACCCTGTATGCAATAATGAGACAGTACCATTGGTATCATTGCACCCACAGTGTACTAATATACATAATAATAATAACATTATAATAGCACCCTGGGAGCACTAATATAACAGTACAATACTACCACTTCACACTGTGTGAATTAATACGACAGTGCCACACTACCACAATACCCTGTGTGCACAAATATAACAGTACTACACTAGCATATCACCCTGTGTGCACTAATGCAGCAAAACCAATACAAGCATAATAAACTGAGTGCACTAAAATGAAAGCATCACACTACCATACTGCACTATGTGCACCAATATGACAGCTCTAATTTTATCATAGCACTCTGTGTGCACTAATGCAGCAGTACAAGTGCTATAAATTGCACCAGCTTGTTTTACATCAAGAGGATTTTTGTACTTTGGTGGGAGTAGAGGGCTGATTCAACCTACCCAAGTTGGGAACTGCTAGTGGACTGCTTATTGTTTGTTTATCTGGTTGACCTGATGGCTTAGCTGTGTAAAAGTCTTTTATCCTGCTGGTATTTCTGTATTTGTGACGATTGCTCAGGGATTGTGAACTTATTTCTAAGGATTCTTGATATTGTAGGAGTTATGCCTTTTGCTGTAAAGCATTTGTAATTGCACTTGAGCGCAAAAACAGTTTGTTTTATCCTAAGAGGGTTTGTCTGTGGTCTGGTGGGAACAGAGGGTTGATTTAACCCATCTGACTTGGGAACTGTTAGTGAAAGGCTTATTGTGTGTTTATCTGATTGGTCTAAGGGCTTAACTGTGTAAATGGTTTTCATCCTGCTGATATCAAAAGCCATACAGTTTGTGAGACTATACTTATTTATTCAATGCTTTCCTATGCCTGGTTTGGACACCTGTGACTTAAAGACTTGGATTGCTTCTAAAACCATTTGTTGACCTACAAAGCTGATAAAAGTTTTTTTTGTACTTTATCTCAGTGATATTTAACACTTCTACACTGCATTTATTGATTTTGTTGTATTTATCAATGTTTTTTTAGCCTGCACTTGTTAAAGAAATGCCATCTCTTTGTTACTTTACTGCTGTTAGGTTGTTTTAACAGCATTCTGATATTTCCTAGCCATCTGTAGACCCACAAAGCTGATAAAAGTTTGCTTTTTTTGTTAACACTTGCTCTAACTTTCCCAGTGTTATTTACCACTTTGAAACCAAAAAAAAATTCTTGTCCAACTAAAAATATCCAGATGCACCAAACAAAATTAAATCAATAGAAATCCTGGATACTACTGCCAAAGCATATATATATATATATATATATATATATATATATATATATGAAGATTTAATAAAAATAACAAAAGCTTTCAAACATATAAGTTCTTTCTCAGTGCTTAAGTGAATATATGAATATTGCAGGTTAAAACACACACACACACACACACACACACACACACATATATATATATATATATATATATATATATATATATATATATATATATATATATACTTCATTTAATAAGCCATCAGTTTATACAATTAATTAATCGATTACTGAAATTTCAAATTCTTAAAGATGCATATAATATGCATCTGAGCCCAAACATATTTAATAACTTAAATAGATATGTCAGTTTAAATCTCCATTCTTTTCATTATAAGAATTGTTCTTATGCTATTGAGTAGATTCAGACCAGGAGTGCAATCAGCTCTAAAGAAATTTATCTACTTGTGTTCAGCCAGTTCTGTAGGTGTAATCAAATCAGCATCAAGGTCATTCTTAAATACTTGTTGTTGCACTCAAAATTTAAATGAATGGGTCTGATCTGTCAAAGCAATATGCTTAAAGAGGGAGTTGGTGTCTACTTTCCATCCAATTAATGATAAATGGGAACTTATTCTATCTTTCAGTTTACAGTTAGTTTTCCCTATATAAAATTAACTGCATTTTTCACAATTAGCAAGGTATATAACATTCTGTGTGTTACACATTGCAGAAGTTTTAAATATAAATACTTTTCCATCTATAGATTGCAGCTCCATAATTAGCTAAATATAAATGGATAGATTTCTTTACAGCTGATTGCACTCCTGAACTGCATGTAGTCAACACCATAAAAAATAATTCTTAAAATGAAAAGAATGGAGATCTAGATTGATGTATTTATTTAAGTTATTAAATACATCTGGATTCAGATGCATATTATATGCATCTTTAAGAATTTCAAATTTCAGTAGTTGGTTAATTATATAAACTGATAACTGCAATGTTTGCTTAAGCACTGAAGAAGAACTTGTATGTTTGAAAGCTTTATTATTTTTATTAAACCTTTATACATTTTTTTCATGCATTTTTATACTTTTGGTAGTATCCTGGTTTCCTATTGATTTTATTTTGTTATTTAACACTTCTGTGCAGCATTTATTGATTTTATTGAATTTATCACTATTTTTAGCTTGCACTTGTTAAAGAAACACCATATGCTTGTTACTGTACTGCTCTTAGGTTGTTTTAATAGTATTCTGATATTTCAAAAAAAAAAAAAAAACAACTAATCTCCGTGGTATCCCCAAAGTCTCAAAAAACAACCCACTAAACAAGTGCAGTGGGTCCAAAAACAAAACAGAAGAAACTTCTCTGTGGAAGATTTTCAGTCCATATATCTCCAGTTACTCACTGTATATTAATCAGATCAGACAAAAGTAGTAGAAGTAGCGAACTTAAACTCATCTTAAGTAAAAAAATAATAATAATAATAATAAAAATATATAATTGTACAGAATTACTAAGTATTCAAAAGTAATCCAAACAAGGCAGGCAGTCCATTTCCAGTCGAAAATCCTTTATTAAGTAGACAGACAAGCGATCCAAGTAAAACAAAAATAGAGTAATCGTTTCCTCACAAGCTTTCGAAATATGTAAATATATGCTTTTTATCAGGCAATGGAGTGGTTTATTGTGCTGTAAAACAAAGTGTTATTGGTACACATGTTAAATTCACATCCCTTCCCCCATCAGTGTGACATTCGAGCTGGTCCTGCCCTACTTAGTAGCTGTCATAATAATACAACCCTTATGTACTTTAAATAAAATTTATAATGATGTGGTACCTCTTATTTAACCAGATTATTAAGTAGATTATTAAGTCTGTGAGTTTATTCAAGACAATATACTACATGGCTGGAAATATATCAACCTTAGTCCATTTGGCAATCAAAGAATATATATAAATATATACATATACACTTTGCATTTAAAAAAATCAATTGTAAAAATCATATTCTATTTTCATAACCTATTGTTAACAAAGATCGCTTTCGTCCTTCTAGACTTCTTCAGGTCTGTGTACAAGAACCCTAAAAACTATCTATAAAAAATATATATAATTGTATAATTAGTTAGTATTGTTATTACACATCATTTTGAATAAAGTGGAAAAAAGAGAGCCAAAAAAAGAAAAAAATAATAAGAAAAAATGTATGATGATGAAAACAAAATATACACTTACATTACAACTGATTTAAAATGGTATTTAAAACCAATTGGTAGAATAAAATAAAATACAATAAAATTAGTCATGTAAACAATGTGGCAATTTTCTAAGTTCTATTGCACTTTTAATTGAACAGTAATAGTTTAGTCCAGGCTTCCTAAAAAAGTTCAGCTTTAATTGCCACATGAGTTCATGTTTCTCCAGAATATTCGGGATGTCTCCTTCAAGATCACCCATGTCTATGTGATCCAGGATCTGGAACTTAAAACCTGTCTGTCTTTTATGAAGAGAAAGGTATTTGGCTAGTGCATTATTTTTATATCTAGAGTGGATTTCTGACTGATGACATAAATCCTACGCTTGAGTTTATTTACAGTCTAGCCCACATAACATGCATCATGTTCATTGCACTGTGCCCTGTAAATTACTTTTGTAGAGTTACAGTCACCCCCTGCACTGGTCTTAATGATTTTCTTTAAATAAGGGCAATAAAAACTATCACCTTGATGTATAAATATACAAAATGTACAATTAGTTTCACATCTTTTAGTGTTTCTCTCACATGGTCTAGGTTTAAATTCAACAAAACGTCTAATGTTCCTGGCCTTCCTATAAACAAAGGATGAGGCTTCACCTAAGATGTTAATCAGAAAAGGGTTTCCTGTGACAATGTCCCAGTTTTCTTCAATAACATTTTTGATACTGTGATAATCCAACGTGTATGCCAGGGTGCAGCTATTTTTGCTTTTGTTATTCTCTGTGGAATTTCTTAACATTCTCCTACTGGGGAGGTTGAGTGAAGGTGCTTCAGTCCTTTTCAGTTCTATAATGGGTTCCAGGATTTTTTTTAACATCTGACTTTCATAGCCTCTCACTAGAAAATCATTCTCTAAGTTGTTTTTGGTTTCTCAAAAACGGTTCCATCTCTGTGGTAATTCGAGCTAATCTATAGCCTTGGGACTTCATTAAATTATGCTTGCTTTTTGTAGGATGTAGACTTTTACTGTGGAGTAATAAGTTAACCCTCATTGGTTTTCTGAATAGATCAGTGGTGATTCTGTTATTGTTTGTGTCCTTGGAAATCTGCATATCTAAGAAAGTGGTTGAAGTACAGCTATGGGAAGAGGTAAACTTCAGGAAGGGGTTTGTTTGATTGAGGTAAGTGATAAAATCTCCAAGCTGCAAGGTGGCGCCTTCCCACACAATAAAGATGTCATCAATAAAACATAAATAGCATGTGATATGCTGCATGTGGTCTATGTTGTTTAAAATTAAGTCCTCCTCCCACTTGCCCAGGGCTATGTTAGCTATGCTAGGAGCCATGGCAGCCCCCATTGCTATACCATTTTTTTGTTTGTAGTGTTTGCCATTGAAAGTAAAGAAATTGAAGTCCGGTACAAGATTAATGAACTTGCTTAACTTTTGCAGTTGTGCCTGTGTATCTTGATTATGTTTCTTAAAAGACTCCATAGCTGCTGATATACAGTAATTGTGAGGGAGCACTGTGTACAAGGATTCTACAATAATAGTTAATAAAATACTGTCAGCTTCCACTGTATCGACAGCACAGAAATCAGCCACCACACCAATACCAAAGCCAGCACAGCTACCAGAACAAGAACAATGACCACCACCAGATCCCCAGAGCTTGTCCCTCTTACCAGATTCCCCCCATGACAGCCACAGCGAGGAATGCTACTACAACCCACCGAGATTCCAGAAAGCAGAGGAGGAATTCCAGAGGTCTCATACTCTATCCATGAACCCCCAGGGAGACAGGAGAACCAAACAGTGATCAGGGGTGAAGGGAAATACAATACCTGGGCAACCCCGACTGGAACCCCTACTACAACCCAGGTCCCAGGCTCAGACAGAGGAACCAGCCACAATAACAGGTACAATAACAATAATAACAGGTGCCACAATAACAGGTACTCCACTTATCTGGATCCACTCTGTTAAAGCACCCAACACTACAACCTATGAGATATGCACTTATCTAGCCAAACTGGAGGTAAAGCTCTCTCCAACCAAGACTGAACTTGACAGTCATGAGAAGAAGGTAAACATTTGCACCACACCATACTCATCACATAGTCTCACTAAATCTACACCACCAAAATCCACACATAGTAACACAAAAACATTCGCGGAGGCTCTCAATAATAATCTGTCTAAGCAACAGAGACCTCCAAAGCAGAAACGCAAGCAACCTCCATCCCCCAACACAACCCAAATGACACATAGCCCACAGACTCAGTGTGCCACTCAACCACAGCCAATAAGGCAAAACAAGGTACCCAACACACTAGTCATAGGTGACTCTATAGGCAGGCACACTGATGTCCCACTCACCAGGCTAAACAAGGAGAAGGTTACTGTCAGCTGCCTGTCGGGTGCCAGGATCTGCCACATAACCCATGCACTCAGGTCACTACACAACAAGTACAAATATGATTCTGTCATTGTCCATGTTGGTGTGAATGACCTGAGATGTACCTCCCTCAAACTTAAACCATGTTCCCCTCCTGGGCCGAAAATCCCGGAACAAAACCAAGAACAGATGGAACTAAGAGTGGTTAATAGTAATGTTACTGCTGATGTGCCTTGTTCTTGTGAGGTAATTTTTAACACTAACTTTGATTTTAAAATTTTCAACTACTCAGGGATTGTTTTCTTCTGACTTGGTGGAACTGTTAGCAAAGGGTTTTTCCTTTGCCTTCCAGACGAGCGGACATTGCTAAGACTTTGATTGAATTTAAAATGTTTGTGAGAAAACTTAATTTGCATGTACTTTTGGGTGACTACACAGGTACTAGTAGTGATTATTATATACCTAGTATTTATCACCCTCCTTTACATCCAACAATTGCACTTTTTGACCAGCTATGTGAGCTGGATTTACGACATGCTTTGAGTAATCCCCACCCACGGACTCCATATTTTTTTAATATTAGTAAAGAGGAAAAATTCTTGTTGGAGTCTTTGTGTAGTTTGCCAGTTAGAATTATGCAGCCAGACAAGGGTGGAGGGCTAGCAGTAATGAGTAATGACGACTACATTAAAAAAATGATGGAAATAATTTCTACTGACACTTACGAAGAGGGAACAAGGAACGAGTTCAACATAGGCTACTCTAGGATTAGATCTTATATGAATGACATGTTCATTGACGATAGAATTGACATAGAATTATACAACTACCTCACTATGCCATCCCCCAGGATTCTCATTCTATTCGTAATCCCTAAGGTCCACAAGGACTTACATAATCCACCTATGTGCCCACTCGTGAATGCAAGGAACAGTATTACGTATGCAAGCGCAAAAGTGGTTGACAACATTTAAAAAAAATACTTTAAAAGTGAAACTCAGATTTCTAAGGATTCATGGTCCTTTTTGGAAAATGTCAACAGAATACCTTTCAGTGAGGGGTTCAATTTCCTCACTGTAGATGTTAAGGACCTTTACTCCTCTATTCCCCACCTAGAAGCAGTAGAGTACGTGGCTTCCATGATGAGAGTAAAAGGGGCCCCTTGTGAGGAAATTCAACTTGTAGGGGAATTATTAGATATAATTCTGTCTCATAACTATGTAACTTTTGACAATAAATATTTTCTCCAGAGGAAAGGAGTAGCCATGGGCTCCCCATGTGGAGCTAGTCTAGCTAACCTAGTCATGGCGTACTGGGAGAGGGAGTTTGTCATGGCTAACCCTACCATCCAGGATAAAATTTTATTTTACACATGATTCCTGGATGACATTTTTATCATCCTAAAAGGAGACACTGATGTAGCACAAAGTTTGGTTGAATTTTTTAATTCAACGACTGTGTTCCTTAAATTTACTTGGTGTTTTGCCCAGGATAGAATAGCCTACCTTGATGTGGACTTGATTAGAGACAGTTCTAATAGATGTTACTTGGGTAGAATATTCCGTAAGGACACTTACTCTAACACCTTCTTACAGTTTTTCAGTAGTCACCCCTTCACACAGAAAAAATCTGTAGTCATGGGGCAACTGGTTAGAGCTACAAGAATGGTTACCAGGGATGAAGATTTTAGGGATGAGTGTAACTCCATGAAAGAACTGTTCTTAAAAAGAGGATACCCTTTGGAACTAATTCTGAACTTGATGGATGAAGTCCATTCGAAAAGAAACAGGGGGATTTATCTACCTATTCTTAACCAGAACAAAGAACATCTGGTTGATACACGACAGGTTGCAGAAGGTATTAGCCCTTATAGCTTCATTTTTACATTCAGCTTGGATGCTAAAACAGTGATGGCCATAGTACAGAAAAATTGGAATATGTTTATGAATGATGTAGTGCTGAGGAAGAAACTCCAGGGGTATCCCACTATAGTTTACAAATGAGGGTACAATTTGAAGCAGTTACTAGAGAGGAAACCCAAGAAGTTAGGTAGTATGTTGGGTATGTCCAATTGTAATATGTGCCGTTATTGTAAATATATGGAAACAGGACAAATGTTTGAGGTGAAAGGGAGGAGGTACACAATTGGGGGCAAATTCAATTGCCAGAGTAAACAGGTGGTATATTTAGCAAGGTGCTCCCACTGTCCAGTCTTCTACATTGGGAAGACTGACGGAAAACTACAAGAATGAGTGTTTGAACATGTATATGCTATAGGGAGACGTAAAGGAGAGAACACCCTTGCGAAACACATCATGGAACACCCATTACACTGTTTTACTTTTTGAGCTATTGACCAAGCCCTCACCGATAACAGAGGGGGCCCAGAGTCGCTGATTTTCGAGCGCTGTGAATTAATTTGGCAACTAAGATTAGATGCCTGTCATTACCAAGGCATAAATTAATTGAGCTCCATTATGTGTATTCTGAAATTGAAAAGTTTAAGTAGATAAAATGTTGTGAACAATTAAGTATATTTTTTATTATTTTTTACTTTAATGTTTTTATGCCCTTCAGGAGTCATTTACAAACACATTTTAACATTCAACACATTAATATATCAATATATATTTCCTTTGATATTGATGACAGATGGAGAATATATTATATACTGTATGTCATCAATTAAATTAATTATATCATTTATAAATACTTATTTTATCAAAAATTCTTAATATATAAAAACGTTTTCACATTAGAAACAGTATGATTATTTTATATTTCATATATATACAGAACTGTATACATTAATAACCTTACTAATTTATAACTTGTTAGTTTTATACTTTAAGGTTTTAACCTGTGACTGATTTTGTCTGCTTGGTACTAGGTATGTGATTCTATTACTACTATTTTTTGCTTGATGTCAACAATATTCCTTTGGGGTATTGTAAAATATACCTTACTAAGATGGTTTGTTGTTATTACTTTACGTTACATAACTGTACCATTTTAACATGTTCAATTTCAGTATTTGTAAGGTCAGGGAGGGGCTTACGAGTGACTTAAGCAACAGTCAACCAATTAAATTAATGTACATAAACATGTGACAAGGTAAAGGGGAATTTAAACCCCTGTTTCCTGTAAAAAGAAATTTTCTGAGGAAGTTGGTTTATTTAAATCAAGGAAAAGCTTTGTTTGTGCTTAAATTCTACGCTAGTGTATATTAAACGCAACTTGGGTTTATCCGACTTGTTTACAGTCTTGGTGTTATGCTGGAAGGCTTGCCTGAACTGTTTTCACATGGTTTTAAATACCATTTTGAATCAGTTGTAATGTAAGTGTATATTTTGTTTCCATTATCATACATTTTTTCTTATTATTTTTTCTTTTTCTGGTTCTCTTTTTTCCATTTTATTCAAAATGGTGTGTAATAACAATACTAATTATACAATTAAATATATTTTTATAGATAGTTTTTAGGGTTCTTGTACACAGACCTGAAGAAGTCTAGAAGGACGAAAGTGATCTTTGTTAGCAATAGATTATGAAAATAGAATATGATTTTTACAATTGATTTTTTACATGCAAATTGTATATGTATATATTTATATATATATACTGATTGCCAAATGGACTAAGGTTGATATATTTCCAGCCATGTAGTATATTGTCTTGGATAAAATCACAGACTTAATAATCTACTTAATAATCTGGTTAAATAAGAGGTACCACATCATTATGAATGTTATTTAAATTACATAAGGGTTATATTATTATGGCAGCTACTAAGTAGGGCAGGACCAACTCGAATGTCACATTGATGGAGGAAGGGATGTGTACCAATAACACTTTGTTTTACAGCACAATAAACCACTCCCTTGGCTGATAAAAAGTATATATATATACATATATATATATATATATATATATATATATATATATATATATATATATATTAAGAAAGCTTGTGAGGAAACTATTACTCTATTTTTCTTTTACTTGGATCGCTTGTCTGTGTACTTAATAAAGGATTTTCGACTGGAAGCGGACTGCCTGCCTTGCTTGGATTACTTTCAAAAACTTAGTAATTCTGTACAATTATATATTTTTTATTATTTATTTATTTTTTGACTTAAGACGAGTTTAAGTTCGCTACTTCTGCTACTTTTTTCTGATCTGATTAATATACAGTGATTAACTGGAGATATATGGACTGAAAATCTTCCAGACAGAGAAGTTTCTTGCACTGTTTTAGACTGATATTTCCTAACCTTCTCTTGTACTGCAAAAGCTGTTATGAGTTTGCCAAAGTTCTCCTGAGTTTGTCAAAATATTTCTAAGTTTTAGGTTCATAGGTAAGTACTAGGTTATCTGCCCAAGGGCATTTATAAGCCTAGCCAGAATGTGTTGGCTTTCACCACCCCCTTAGATTAGTTCCCTGTACCTCTGTCCAGCAGAGCCATTAGTTCCCTGTGCCACTGTCCAGCAGAGCCACTGCAGTGATCCCTGGGGTAAATTTTCTGTTTCCCATCCACTCGTCAAGGTTTCTCTTAAAGAGTGTTAGTGAGGGGCTCTGCTGGATGTATATTGGAATCCTGTTCCAAAGCATGGGGAGTCTCTGGGACAGGAATCTATCCCTCCAGGATGTTCTATTTATCGTTGTGGTGAGGTTTATATTGCTAGAGCGTGTGGCTCTCCGGGATTTGTTTTTTTTTTAGGTGGAGCATGTCCATCAATTCTGGATTGGACATGGCCTTGTATGTCAGGCATAGATCACCTCTGAGTAAGCGGTATGCAACCAAGTACAGCTGGAGTTTCTTGAGTCAGGCTGCATAGGGCATCTGTTTGAGGCCAGATATCCTCTTGATGAGGTACTTTTATGGTCTTTCCAGCTGTTGCAGGTGTCTTGTAAGGTACATCCCAAATGGGGCGTTGTATTCTATGATGGGTCTAATGAGTGATGAGTAGAGAGGCACAATATCCTCTTTTGTTCTAGATGCAAACCCTTTTATGATTAGGTGGGCCACATAGAAGGATTTTCTAACCACCTTGGCAATATGATTATTAAAGGAGAGATTACTATCTACTTGGGTCCTCAGATCCCTTATTACATTTTCTATATTTAGGGGACTACCAACTATGTGGTAGTTTGCAGGTACTTTATTTTTTCCAAAGGGGATGACTATGCACTTTTTGGCATTTAGCTTGAGGCCATAATTTTGACACCAGGTATCCGTCTCAGTGAGACCCTTCTGAAGGGTGTCTGTATCAGCCGGAGAATCAATTATGGTCCCTAGTTTGTAGTCGTCTGTGAACTTGGTCAGCCATAGTCCTCCTATGCTTGCCTGTACCTCTGAGAGGTATATACTGAACAGGTGGAGTCCTAGGACTGAGCCCTGGGGAACACCACTTATAACCAGTTTAGAGTCAGACATAGAGCCTGCAACTCTCACCATGTGGGTTCTATCCATGAGCCAGTTGGCAACCCATCTTGTGACGTAGGGGTTTATGTTCAAGCTGGTGAGTTTGTCTATAATACTAGAATGGGGAATGGTGTCAAAAGCCTTTGCGAGGTCTAGGTAGGCCATTTGGACCTCCTATCCCTTGTCTAATGTCTTAGTAACTGTCTCAAAGAAGTCCACCAGGTTTAGGAGGCATGATCTGCCCTTAACAAAGCCATACTGGGTAGGGTCCAAGGTTTGGAGGTTACCAATGTCTCTGTTAGTGAGTTCCATGATGATGCACTCCATAGCCTTGCAGACCAGGCTAGTCAGGCTTATTGGGCGATAGTTCCCGGGGTCCATTGTGGCTCCACCTTTGTGGAGTGGGATAACTGTTGCTGTGTGCCACTCTGTGGGTCCATAGCCTGTTGAGAGGCTGAGATTGAACAGTGTGTTTAGGTGAGGGGTTAGTTCATTTTGGAGCTCTTGTAAGACACAGCCTGGGACACCGTCCAGTCCCATTGAAGCTGTGTTTTGGCTTTGGATAGGGCTGTTTTAACTTGTGTGTCGGTGATTGACAGGGCCCTACATTCTTCTGGTATGGTTAGGGGCCCTTTAGGGGATGAGAGGGGGGTGAAGTTTGCATTAAACCTGTCTGCCAGAATGTTGGCAATATCAGTTGGTTCAGTGTATTTTGTGCCATTCTGCACTAACTCAGAGCAGATCTGAGAGTTTCCACTTAGGTTCTTGACATAGCTAAAGAACGCTTTGTAGTTATCTTTGGAGTCATTGGCAATTTTTCTTTCGAAACTAGCCTTGGATGATTTAATGAGGGATTGTAGTTTCTTGCTGATACTTGGGATAGCACGATCCATGCATTCCTGCAGATGCTCATAGAGTGCCTTTGTAAAGGTTTCAGCAGCTTGGACAGCATTGTCCTTTAGCATGGGGGCTGTGAACCTTTTCAGCTTGTTCTTAAGTAATGTGAAGTTTGCTTTTAAAAAGTTTTTCACAGTGGTTTCCTTGATTGGGGGTGGGGGCGGAATGTGGATATCCAGAGTGATTAGTTTATGGTCTGATCTAACCAGCGAGAGGTTGACCTAGAGTGTGGAACACCGGTCGCCCATGTTGGTGATGACCAGGTCCAATATGTTGTTCCCTCTGGTGGAAGTGTTGACCAGTTGATCCAGGGCATTCGAGTTTATAAATTCTAGGAAGCATTGGGCAAGGGAGTTAGTACTTGAGTAGTTCTCCCAGTTTATGTTTGGGTAGTTGAAATCACCCAGTATTAGGGTGTTTGGTAGGGCCTTCATATTTCCCAGTGTCTCCAGAAATGCGGAATGGGGGTCCTGGGTCATGGTGGGTGATCTGTAGCAAGCTACAATTTGGATTGCAGTTTTGCTCATTGTTAGTTGCACATGGATGATCTCTGATGCATTGTGCTGCAGCACTAACCTGGAGGTGTGGATATCCTTGATGAATATGGATAGACCCCCACCTTTTGTGTTTCGGTCCGGGTTCTGTGGCTGAAAGGTATGGTATGAGTTATAGCCTAGTAGTGCTAGGGTGCTCTCAGGAGCCTTAAACCAGGTTTCTGTTACTGCACAGATGTTGATGTTCTCCATACTGAGGAGTGCCTCGAGTGTGTGCATTTTGAGGTTTAGACTTCTGGCATTGAGTAGTATTACCCTCGGTTTTAGGTTACTTGTGCTATTTATGGTGGTGGGTTTGTCATTTTAGCCTTCCCTAAAAAAGGCACTATGGGGATGGCAAGAGCCTTGGCCAGTATTCAAAAGCCTAAGGGTGACAGGTGCAAGCCATCTCTTGCAAAGCAACATGGCTTGTCCAGCATGTCATACCAGGTGGACAGATACTGGATCCCCTTTGAATGACACCAGAAACTTAGCCAATTGTTGAAATTGATCATTTTTTCTTTATACTGTGGCATCATTCTTGGTGAGGGCAGAATGCTACTCAGGGTCAGGGTCATACCGGCCTGGGATACATGATCATAGACCTCTTCCATATGTCTTTTCATGTAGTCCAAGGAGGTGTGTCTGAGGTCACTCACACCAACATGGAAAATGACAGAGTCATATTTTTACTTGTTCTGGAGTGACCTGAGTGCTTGTGCTATGTGGCAGAACCTGGCACCCGACAGGCAGCTAACTGTAACCTTCTCCTTGTCCAGCCTAGTTAGTGGGACATCAGTGTGCCTGACTATAGAGTCGCCTATTACTAGTGTGTTGGGCATGTTATTTTGCCTTAAGGGCTGTGATTGCGTGGCACATTGATTATGTGAAGTATGTGTTTCATGGTTGGTGATGGGATGTGGAGGTTGCTTGGATGTCTGCTTTGGAGGTCTCTGTTGTTTTGCAGATTTTTATTTAGAGCCTCCGAGTATGTTTTCATGTATTCATGTGTGTTATTTGCTGGTGTTGGTTTATTAGGTCTATGTGAGACTGGTGGTGTGTTGCAAGTATTACCCTTCTCCTCTTGACTGTCTGTTCCAGTCTTGGGTTGAGAGAGCTTTGCCTCCAGTTTGGCTGTATAATTGCATCTCTTCCATATATTAGTGTTTGGTGGTAGGAGGATTGGGTTGTCTGTGTACATGAGGCAGATGTAACATTGCCTCAAAATGCCCAGATTCACCAGTTGGACTGGAGAGTACACCGGAAACTGCCCTTTGGACATGCCTGAATAGGTACAGTAAGCTGCTTTTCTGATTGGCTGCTGGGGACAAATAGAGAGCCTTGTCCTTCTGGACAGTATAGGGGGGTCTAGTGCTAGGGTTAATTAGTGCTTGCTATGAGTTTTAAGCAAGTGCTTGATTGCGAAATGAATGGTTTGAGTACTAAAGTTGATAGTTTGTCTAGTTCCAAGGGAAAAATTGAAAAGTAGACTTCGTGGAGCCGAGAATAGTTTAACTCTAGCTAACCAGCACTGCCCGGTGTGCAAAACTGCGCAAATGCGGTTTTTATAGCAGGGAACTGAAAGGAGAAAAAAAAATAAAAACGGTAAACAAAAAACTTCTGGGCTGAAACCACTCTCCAGAACAGACAGATAGGCCAAAAGCCCTCTCTCACAGGTGAACAGAGAAACTTCCTTCTATCCAAGTAAGGTATGGGCAACACAGAAACTTGTTAACACAACCCTGGATTCAGCAATAAACTGAAAACTGGACTATACTAGTTCAGAAAGGCGGGAAAAAGTATACTTTTTGTTTTTTTTTTTCAGAAAATAGAGCAGATACAATCAAAATTAGCCCAAAATGGCCAATAAACTACTAAATTCTGGGCTGAAACCACTCCTCCAGGGATATATAGGCTGCTCAAAGCTCCCCTCTCTCACAGGTGAACAGAGAAACTTCCTTCTATCCAAGTAAGGTATGGGTAACACAGAAACTTGTAACACAGCCCTGGATTCAGCAATAACCTGAAAACTGGACTATACTAGTTAAGAAAGGCGGGAAACAAATATATATATTTTTGGTTTTTTGGGGTTTTTTTTCCCAGAAAATAGAGAAGATACAATCAAAATTAGCCCAAAATGGCCAATAAACTACTAACTTCTGGGCTGAAACCACTCCTCCAGGGACAGATAGGGTGCTCTTAGCTCCCCTCTCTCACAGCTGAACAGAGAAACTTCCTTTTATCCAAATAAGGTATGGGCAACACAGAAACTTGTAACACAGTCATGGATTCAGCAATAACCTGAAAACTGGACTATACTAGTTCAGAAAGGTGGGAAACAAGTATATATATATATTTTTTGTTTTATTTTCAGAAACTAGAGCAGATACAATCAAAACAACACTTTAAATGCACAGAAAAGGCTATCACACTTTAGTGTGTAGCCTGCAACAATTAAACAGATTATTTAAACACAAAAATGACTTAATTCAAGTGCAGGCAGCAAATAAGTACAATATGTAGCAATAACAAACTCTTTAAATCACAGAAAAGCTAAACAAAACTGGCATTTTATGCAGAATTAGTTAAGACAGCAAGAAAAGCAGAAAAATGATACTTAATCACTCCAAAGTCTCTCTTTTGTCTCTCTGCTGCTGTATACTCTGCAGAACATGTGGAAGGCACTGGCTGAGCGGAATACAAGTGCAAAAACTGCACAAATAATATGTTTTTTATAGCAGGGAAGTGAAAGAGATAGAAATTAGCCCTAAATGGTCAATAAACTACTAACTTGTGGGATGAAAACACTCCTCCAGGGAGAAATAGGCTGCTCAAAGCTCCCCTTTCTCACAGGTGAACAATGAAACTTCCTTCTATCCAAGTAAGGTATGGGCAACACAGAAACCTGTAACACAGCCCTGGATTCAGCAGTGACCTGAAAACTGGACTATACTAGTTCAGAAAGGTGGGAAACAAGTATATATATATATTTTTTCAGAAAATAGAGCAGATACAATAAAAACAACACTTTACCCTATTAACCAGTTACAAAGCTCAAAACTGAGCCCTGTTCCAGCAGTCTTCAATCAGACTAGTTCTAACTGCAGACTCCTGCCACTAGGGTACAGAGAAACCTTCTCCAAAAAAGAGACGGCCTGGATCAGTGCACAAGTTATACAACAAAGCTAGATCCAGCAGGCCTGTATCTAGTCTATGCTACAGCAAACAAGGCATACCGATTTCATGAAGAAACAGTTCAAGTAAGCATGCGCAATAAGCCTTTAACCAGAAATTCCCAGCTCAGAAGGGCAGAATCTAGCCTCTCCTCCCACAAGAGTGCAGACCACAAACCTTCTTAATGTAAAATAACTGGCCTGAAGCCCAAGTGCTTAACCCAGAACTAATACACTTTTAGAATAACAGAAACTGAGCCTTCAATCAGCAGTTCCCAACTTAGAAGGATGTACGCTACCTGTCTTGCCACAGCAGTGCAGACCACAAACCTTCTTAATGTAAAACAACTGTTTGAAGCCCAAGTGCTTAAACCAAGGGCCTTAGAATAACAGTTACAATTTAATAAGGCTATTAACAAGCAGTAATAAAGCCAGCAGAATAAATTCAACTGAGTACTTTTAAGAAGAGGCAAAAGCAAAATAAGGTAAAGTAGGAAGAAACACAAATACAGTAAAGCAGATGAAGTGGATTTTTTTTTGTAGAGGGAGGAAACAGGGCAGATTAAGATATTATAGGGGATGTCCTTCCCAAGTGCTGTCTCTGTACACAGCAGAGTAGATGGGACTGGTAGGAGTATCTGAAATCAAAATTTGATCTCACTGTACTCAGTTGAGTGAGCAAATGAGATGGGTCCAGGAGGAGTGTGCAAAAACAGATTTACAGCAGGGGCGGGCAATTCCAAAGCCACCAAGATTAACACCACAACAGGAAACAGGGAGGGGATGGGGAAATAACTGCAGATAGACAGAGACACACAGTATTTACTGAATTAAAGACACACAATATTTACTGAATCAAATCGTAAATAAATGCAGAGAAAAGTATACTCAAATCAGCTTGTGTTCAATTGATATATGCAGACAAGTCTCAGTAGCCAGCAACTCCGATTAAAATGATTACTAGAAATGTAACCAGCATATATTTTAATGCAAGCAGAATCCCCCCAGGCTAACACTAACACAGGAATTTCAAAGCAGTTTAACAACTTTCAGTTTTGCAAAGGTTTTCTGAGTTTGTAGAAGTTCTACATTTTCTCACTTTTTCTATATTTGTGAACATTCCTCAGGATTTGTGTACTTATTTCCAAGGATTATTGATTCTTCAGGAGTTCTGTCTTTTCTTGTAAAGCATTTGCTACTGCACTTGAGCTCAAAACCAGTTTGTTTTACATTAAGAGGGTTTTTTTCTGTACTCTGGTGTGAATACACGGCTGATTTAACCCATGTGAGTTGGGAACTGCTGGTGGAAGGCTTATTGTGTGTTTATCTGACTGGCCTGAGGGCTTAACTATGTAAAAGTCTTATATCCTGCTGGTATAAAAGCCTCATGTCTGGGCATCATGCAAATGTGCTTACCTGTGCCTTGTAAATAAGCAAACTTCTCTAGTTTATAATCCCCTATAGGAAATGCTCCCCATATTTTCCCACTGTTCATAGCGCTCAAAGAGCTGCCAGTTGTTGCAGAGGGCAGCATTACTGCAGATCATCTAATAGTGTACTACTAAACACTCTCACTTAGACCTTGAATTGACTCTCCCTACTCCTTCCCATCTACTAAGGATCTGGTATAATGGATAGGTGCTTCCTTGTCATCTCTGTTTCTGGCCTGGTGGATATGGGCATCCTGAGGTAATGTAATAACTGCCTCATGTTCACTAACAACCATTTAATTTTAGAAACAACAAAAGCAGTGTGTGAGAGATGTAGATACACAATGCCATTGGAGACAAAGCTCTCACATACACACATGAAAAATGCAAACCAGGTTGTCAGCTTTACATCCAAAACACTCACCGCCAACACTAAGGAACAAATGCATAGACTCACATATGTGGAGGTACTCACTTGTAATCTACTCAGACCTCCAAGACCTCCTAAAAGCATCTCTCAGTGGCCTTGTGTACACTCAAAAAGACACCACCTCACACAACACATAACTCTGAAAATCATAGTAGTTCTGCTTCCAAGCCCATAAGCAACCCACCACATAGCCAAGCATTCTAGTTATTGGGGATTCCATTCTATGACATACTGATGTCCCCCTTACCAGGTTAAACAAGCAGAAGATCACAGTGAATTGTCTGTCTGGAGCCAGGATCTGCCAGATCACACATGCCCTTAGGTCTTTAAACCACAAGTACCAGTATGACACGGTCATAGTCCATCTGGGTGTAAATGACCTAAGATGTCTTTCAGTGAACTATATGAAGAGAGACATTATGGAGCTCTCTGAACATATGTCTCAGGTGAGTATGAATCTAGCTTTCAGTAGCATCCTACCTTCACCAATGAAGATGCCACAGTACCAGTAAAAAAAAATGATTGATGTCAACAATTGACTTAGCTGCTGGTGTCACAACAAGCGGATCCAATATCTGTCAGCCTGGGGAGACATGATCAACAAGCCATGATGCTCTGCCAGACATGGTTTCCACTTGTTACCACTTGGCTTCCAGATACTGGTAAAAACTTTATCTATCCCCATAGTGCCTTTTTAGGCCATGCCAAGCTGTTAAAACTCCCCAACATTACAAAAATCACTCATGACTACTTAAAGGTACTTTTGCTCAATGCTAGAAGGTTAAATAAAAAAACTTCACTCCCTTGAATCACTTGTCACCTGAAGAATGCAAACATATGTGCAGTCACAGAAACATAGTTCAGAACCATGGAAAGCAGCCTTGCAATCAAAGGCTACAATGCCTTTCATACATTTCAATTCCCCTCAGCTTAGGATAAAACAAAGGGAGAAGGTGTTGCAGTGTTCATAAAGGACAAGTACACTGCTAGACAGGTCCAGCAATATGACTCACTTGAGCTGCTCCATGCCAACTAACCATAGGTGCAACCTCCTATCATATCCTGGCTAGCTACAGATCCCCTAACATGAGTCTGGAAAAACCATACCTCCTGCCTAAACCTACTGGAATCTCTTAACATTTAGCCTAACACCATATTTATAGGTGACTTAAACTACCCCTCCATAATATGGGAGACTTATATGACCAATAATTCACTTGCTCAGCATTTTTATGCATCAGCAATGCAAACACTCTGGAGCAACTAGTTAGCTCCCCAACTATCCCAGACCTAGTACTTATGAACATGGGAGGATGCTGCTCTCTCCTGTGCATTAAGTCATCCCTGGTAAAATCTGACCACAAAATAATCTTCTTTAGTATTAAAACTAACCTAGAACCCCCATCAAACTCCAAACCTGTTAAGAACTTTGCTAAGGCCATTTACCTCAAACTAAATGACAGCTTATTAAACTTTCAGGCCCCTCTGAACTCATTTGGCACTGAGGCCTACTCTGAGCTGCACACAAAAGCAGTGCACAACCACATTCATAGATGCATAGAGGAGGCAGTACCTATTCTGGTTAAACCTTTGATTACTGGCAAAAATAAACCACCCCTGGTGGAGCCCTAGTATAAATAAGCTATTGAATAAAAGGAAAAAATCCTCTCCAAAACCAAGAAGGAACAGACAAAACAGGGCAAAAAGACGCTAACCAGTCTAAACAAACAAATTATAGAGGTGGCCAAAAACAAACTATGAGGCAAAGATAGCCCCCCAGGTGAAAGATAACCATAAGGCCTTTTTTTTAATTATATTTGTAACCTCAGGGAAAATGCTCACCAATGTGCTGAGTTAATCATGAATGGCAACACTTACACCCAGCCTGAAGCTATAGCAAACCTGCTGGTCGACAACTTCAGTTCAAATTTTTCCCCCATCACCTCCTACCACACCTAAAGAAATACTCTCAACCATCCCTCTATCAGTCATTACAAGGGAACAGGTCCTTACTGTGTTCATTAAAGCCAAAAACACAGCCTCTATGGGTCCCAACACATTCCAGGATGCTACCTATCAGGGGCACTAGAAGCTGTTTTTAACCACAGCTTCTGAACAGGCTTTGTCCCAGAGCAATGGAGGACATCAACAGCCATCCTTCTGCACAGCAGGCCCCATCAACTGAACCAGGGAACTATAGACCCATAAATTTGACCAGTCTTCTCTGCAAGGCCATGGAGAGAATTATCATGGACATGATCGATAATGACACAGGAACTCTCCAAACACTGGACTAGACTCAATTTAGCTTTGTCAAAGGAAGGCTTACTGCCTCAGTCTGGTGGACTTCTTTGAGAAATTCCCCAGGGCCAAGGATGAGGGTTAAACAGTATGCACCACTTATCTAGACCTGGTCATAGCTTTTGACAAAATCCACCACTTGGGGATCATGGATAAACTTAATGAGTTAGGCATAAACCCCTACATCATCAGATGGATAACCAACTGGCTCATTGACAGGAAACATGTTGCCCAGATAGGTGAATCCAATAAGAAACCTGTTACTAGCAGTGTCCCACAGGGCTCAGTATTGCGACCACCTCCTGTTTGGTATGTACTTCTTAGAAGTAAAAGCCAATGTTAGGGGCCCTCTGGCTCACCAAGTTTGAGGACGACTGTAAGCTGTGAGCAATCATTGAATCCCCAGATGATGCTGACATCCTACAAACAGGCTTAAAAATGACAAACGACTAGTACCAAAATCATGATCTGAGAAAAAATGCTAAAAAATTAGTAATAATACCCTTCAGTAAATCAGATATCCCTGCAAATGATAATGTTGATAGCACATCCCCAAAAGTAGACCGAGTGTGAGGGACCTAGGAACACAGATAGATGGTAACCTAAACTTTGTTCACCAGGTAGCTACAGTAGTGAGAAAAATCCTTCTTTGTGACTCAACTTATAAATAAAGGCTTGACATCAAGATCAGAGGAAGTCAAAATCCCATTGTACTTGTCCCTCTTCAGGCCCATAATTGAGTACAATGTTCCCTTCTGTATGTTTCTAAGCAGGCACTTACACCAACTAGAGCATCCCCAGAAGTTTCTCACTAAAAAATAAGAAGCACAAGACACATGTCTTATGTAAACAAACTGAAGGCCTATCCTTTTACTCCATCTCATATTGTTTACTGACAAGTGACTTATGCCTGACCTACAAAGCAATTTATGATCCAGCCCTGATGAAAATGTTGCATTTTCACAAGAAAAATTGTATGAGGGTTACTTGTTCCATAGACCTGAACCCTATCTCAGACTCTAGCAGAACTTACTGGAGAGACAGGTTTGTATCCCAAAGGCTATCTCGTCTATGTAATAAACTTCCCATCTTCATAAAACGAAGCCCAGCCTCACTCACTTTAAAAAGAATTTGGATAAATGGATGGGGAACCATAAATTCACTCCTGGAGTACTGCCCATGTCCCTTTTGGGTAAGACAGTCTGTAAAATGACTCAGGGCTCCAACACCAAAAGACTCACTACCCTGACAACACCCCGTCCCATATCTGGGGAATTAAGATATAATATTGTCATATCCTGGGTATAATTGACCAGGCTTGTAAAGACTCCTGTGCCATTTGCCTAGTAATCGCCTATAAACCTATGAACCTATGAGTGCACTAATAAAACAGTAACACATTACCATACTGTGTGGAACTAATATAACAGTATCACATGACCATAGCACCCTATATGGAACTAATATAACAATACCACACTACCATAGCACCCTATATGGAGCTAATATAACAGCATCAAACTACAGTAGCACCCTGTGTGAACTAACATAACAGTACCACACTTCCATAACATCCTATATGGAACTAATATAACAGTACCACACTACCATAGCACATTGTGTGAACTAATATAACAGTACAACACTACCATAGCACCCTATATGGAACTGATATAACAATGCCACACTACCATAGCACCCTATATGGAATAATATAGCAGTACCACACTACTATAGGACATTATGTGAAATAACATAACAGTACCACACTACCATAGCACCCTATATGGAACTAGTATAACAGTACCACACTACCATATCACCCTATACGGAACTAATATAACAGTATCACACTACAGTAGCACCCTGTGTGAACTAACATAACAGTACCACACTCCCATAACACCCTATATGGAACTAATATAACAGTACCACACTACCATAGCACATTGTGTGAACTAATATAACAGTACAACACTACCATAACACCCTATATGGAACTGATATAACAGTACCATACTACCATAGCACCCTATATGGAATAATATAACAGTACCACACTACTATAGGACATTATGTGAAATAACATAACAGTACCACACTACCATAGCACCCTATATGGAACTAATATAACAGTACCACACTACCATATCACCCTATGCGGAACTAATATAACAGCACCACACTACTATATCACACTATATGGAACTAATATAACAGTACCGCACTAGCATATCACATTGTGTGAACTAATATAACAGTATCACACTACCATAGCACCCTATGTGAACTAACATAACAGTACCACACTATCATAGAAGCCTATGCAAACTAATATAACAGTACCATACTACCAAATCATCCTATGTGGAACTAATATAACAGTACCACACAAACATAACACACTGTGTGAACTAATATAAAAGTACCACATGACCATAGCACCCTGTGCAATCTAATATAACAGTACCACACTACTATATCAACCAATGTGAACTAATATAACAGTACCACACTAGCATAGCACCCTATATGTAACTAATATAGCAGTACCACACTACCCTATCACACTGTATGAACTAATATAACAGCACCACACCAGCATAGCACCCTATATGTAACTAATATAGCCCTGTGGGACTCCACTTGTGACTGGTCGGTAGTTTGATTTGGAGTCCGCTACTTTCACTGTGTGAGTTCTATCAGTAAGACGGTTTGCAACCCACCTTGTGACATAGGGGTTGATGCCTAATTTAGTGACTTTATCTATGATTACTGAGTGAGGAATTGTATTGAAGGCATTGGCCAGATCGAGGTAGACTGTGTGAATTACCTTGTCTTCATCCACAGCTCTGGTGACAGACTCGAAGAAGTCAACCAGGTTGAGCAGACAGGATCTAGCCTTAACAAATCCAAACTGTGTGGGGCTAGAGTCTGGAAATTCCCTATGTCCTTATTTATTAGGTCTATGATGAAGCACTCCATAGCCTTACATACCAGACTCATCAGGCTAATGGGACGGTAGCTCCCAGAGTCTGTAGTCGCACCCCCTTTGTGGAATGGGATGACTATAGCAGTGCACCATTCAGTGGGGAAAAAGCCAGAAGTGAGGCTGTGACTGAACATGGCACACGGGTGTGGTGCCAGTTCATTTTGCAATTCATGTAGAACACAGCCCAGAATGTTGTCAGGTCCCATGGAAGCTGTATTCTTGGCCTTGGACAGTGCGACTTTAACCTGTACAGCTGCTGTAATATTTGGTGTTAGACATCCCTCAGATATTGTGATTGGCCCTTTAGGGGGTGAGAGTGGGGTGAAGTTGGCACTGAATCTGTCAGCCAGTATACTGGCAATGTCTGTTAGCTCAGTATATGAATTAGTATTGTGCAGTAGCTCCGAGCAGATCTGAGCATTGCCCTGTAGATTTTTGACATAACTATAGAAGAACAGCAAAATAAGCCAGCAAACCTTGATGCTGAACCAAATTCAATATTTTAATACGTCAGCAAAAAAAAAAAACAGACCGGTTTTGGCTAAATTAGTTACATAGCCTTCCTCAGTGTTGAAAAGGTACAAACAATAAATTTCTTTTATGCATGACATCAACCACACAAACAAACTGATTGGTCAAATTATAAATGCTCATTGAGACCCAGTGGGAAAAGTCCACCCAATTTAATTATCCACTTCTTTTCTTTGACATCAAGGATAGTATGCCAACCTGCTTTATTTATTCTGTTGCCCCCAATTTTATCTATTACCATGAATCTGAAAACAGCTGTAGAATGTATTAAGGATTGTTTGTATAATGCACTAGTGGGCTTCCTAATCCTCATGTCACTAATATGTTCAGATATTATTCTCAGTGGTCTCAAAGTCTGACCCACATAGAATGCTGAGCAACTGCATGTAGCCAAATAAATCACCCAATCGCTACTGCAGTTGGCAAAAAATGTGACATCAAAAACATTTCCAGAATTTTGACTTGTAAATTGTTTGGACTTCATAATTCTGTTGTAATGACTACAGTGACCACAGGGAGAAAACCCAACAAGAGTATCCTCCAATAAGGTTATTTGTGTACTAATATGTCTAGAACTTCTGGGTCCTCGTTTATAGTGACTTAAATGGGAACCCAAATTTCTGCCTCTACAAAAAGAAAACTGACATTTCTCCTGGAGAAATTGAGATGTTATTATAGGCCAACAAGATGTTCCAGTGCCTTTGTACACTATTCATAAGTATGTCCATATTCCTTCCATATGTGGTGACCAGCCTGATGTCAGAGTTGTTAGTTCTGTGGTTTTCTTTATATTTTAAAAGATCGCCTCTGTTTAATGTAGTAGCACAATTACTGGCAGTCAAAACATGTCCCATTTTATAGCCTCTGTCATGAAATCTATTAGTGAGATCTTTCCTAAAATGTTCTAAGTGGATTGCTGCAAGCAAATGTGTCTCATTCTTATGAATTGTGACTTTGGGATGTTCCTAGCTATATGAGGTGGATGAAAGCTGGATGCATGGAGAAAGGAATTGTATTGTGGATATTTGCGAAATACCTCAGTTCGTAAAGTATGATCGGTATTTCTGTTGATTAGGACATCAAGATATGTTATTTGTTCCAAATTATAATTCATCGTGAATTGTAGGCCCCATTTATTTTCATTCAGACAGCCAACAAATTCCAACAAGTAATCCACATCCAGTCTCAATACCATCCAGCAATCATCCAAGAACCTCCTCCAAATGTCCATTTCCACCAGGCAGATGTTCTGTGCATTGTCATAAATCAAATGTTCTTCAACATAAGCCATGAAAAGGTCTGCATATATGGGGGCAAAAGAAGCCCCCATCGCTGTTCCTTTAATTTGCCAATAGTATTGTTCCTGGTAGAAAAAGACATTTTTGGTAAGGACATGTTCCAGTGAGGCATATCAGAAAGGTGTTGAAACCAGGTTGATAGAGATCCGATTTGTATAGCCAGTATTCTATGGCTTCCAAATTGGCCTCATGTGGTATATTGGTGTAAAGTGCATTGACATCTAGTGTACATAATAAACATCCCTGTTCCAATTGGGTTTCCAAAATTATCTGAAGAAATTCAGTAGTGTCCTTGATTCTTGAGTGGACCCATTTTAGTAGTGGCTGTAGAATGTTGGTGAGAAATTGTGACAGGGGCTCAGTGAGAGAACCTCTACCTGATACAATTGGTCTGCTTGGTGGGTTACAAGGGTCCTTGTGAATCTTAGGTAAAAAATAAATGTATTGATTCATAGGGTCCGACACTTTAAGGTGATACATGGTTGTGTCAGAAATAATTCCCTCCTGCCTAGCAGATAGCAAAAAATCATCAATTTGCTTTTTAAATCTGAATGATTGAGCCAAAGGCATCATCACATAATGTCGCCCATCACTGAGTTGTTTTTGTGCCTCAGTATCATATTGAGCCCAATTCATGACCACAACAACCCATACATGGTGCTATGGTAGTGTGTTACTGTTATATTAGTTCCATGTAGTGTGCTATAGTAGTGTGGTACTGTTGCAGTAGTTCACACAGTGTGCTATAGTAATGTGGTACTGTTATATTAGTTCCATATAGGGTGCTATGGTAGTGTGGTACTGTTATATTAATTTACATAGGATGCTATGATAGCATGGTACTGTTATATTAGTTGCACATAGGGTGCTGTGGCAGCATGGCAATGTTATACTAGTTACATATATGGTGCTATGGCAGTGTGGTACTGTTATATTAGTTCCATATCACTTGTTATAGTACTGTGGTACTCATATTAGTTCACACAGTGTGCTATAGTAGTGTGATACTGTTATATAAGTTTCATATAGGGTGCTATGATAGTGTGGTACTGTTATATTAGTTCATACAGTGTGATAGGGTAGGATGGTACTGCTATGCTAGTTACATGTAGGGTGCTATGCTAGTGTGGTACTGTTATATTAGTTCACATTGGATGAATACTGGCAGTCATAACCAAGGTGCACTCCAAGTCTAGTCCTACTACATTTGAGCTTGGATGTACACAGACTAGCTGGTTCTAATGATAACTGTGCTTGACAATTGTTGCTAGGTTTGCCTGAACTCTATATCTATAAAAACTGTTTGGCGGTAACGCTCTTTAGAGATTTTACAGCTAGTTAATGGTGCTCAAAGGAATGTAATGACTACTGCCTATAGTGTATATCGTGTAAGTGAAGTGTTTTTAACTCTGTGATTCATGCATACTGCCTTACCTGTGTAAATTATTTTAAAGCTAATAAGGGGTGCACGTACATACTGCACATGTTGACTTTTACACTTCTCTCCTCTCTTAGTAACCAACCCTTCTTCTCTACCTTCCTGCTGGATACCTTTCCTACTGCTAGCACAAGGTCAATTTCCTTCCTACGGACCCTACAACAGCAACCGTGGATACCTTAATTACAAGGACATACTGGGCTGAAAGAGCCTCAAAACCTTATGAGCGTGCCTTGCGACTATGTAAGACAAAGCCCATATTTTATTGCTATTTCTAACTATCTTCTGCCAGCCAGCCTGTTTTGTATATGACCCATAATAGGGAAGCGTTTTGCCAAGAGGGACAGCTGCTTAGTTATTTTAAAACAACCCTTTGAGCACTATATGCTTAGCCCAGCCATAAAGCGTACTTAAACTACTTGAACTTGGGCACAGCCAACAAATAATCCGTGGAAAAACGGGGAACCTACCTGATTCTCCACCAACACAGTTTATCAGTATACTCTGTTACCTGATTGTTTTCCAGCCCACAACCCCTCCTAAGAGCAATTAACATCCCTACACTATGGAAAATATCACACATAATTCCCCTCCACAAAGGTGGCCGCTCCACAGAACTAACCAATTACCGCCCCATAGCTATTCTCTCTCCACTCTCCAAAATACTAGAGAGATGCATTCACTCTCAGGTCTCAGACTACCTCCTTACTAACAACCTCCTTTCCAGTACTCAACATGGTTTCGAACCAAACCATAACACCACCACTGCCTTACTCTCTTTTACTAACACTATCCTTCAGCATAAAAACAATAGCTATCTCTCCTCTGCTACCTTCCTAGACCTATCTAAAGCATTTGACATGGTCTCACACAAACAACTCATCTCTGTTCTCAATAACCTTTCCTTCTCTCAGTCAGTCACAAACTGGTTTGACAGTTACCTGTCTGACCTCCAGCAATCTGTTGTATGGCAGAATGACATATCTCCCCATCTACCTGTCTCTATTGGTGTTCCCCAAGGATCTATCCTTGGACCCCTACTATTCTCTATTTTCACCGATAATCTAACCTCTGCCACCAAACATGGCACACTCATACAATATGCAGATGACTCAACCATCATCTGCTCAGCCAAGTCCCTACCCGAACTGCAAAAGGTCACACAGGATGCCTTTTCCTCTGTTGAAACGTGGTTATCTGATGCCCAGTTAATACTCAACCCAAACAAAACTAAACTCCTCATCTTCCAACCCACCAAACATACTCAAGACAACACTCACTTTAACATCACAGCAAAAGACAACATCGCTATCCACCCAACAGATCACACCAAATTGCTAGGAGTTGAAATAGACAATAATGTCAAATTTGACATTCACATATGCATAACCATAAAAAAAGTCCACAAAAAATTAGGAGCCTTATACAGAAATAAGCAACTCCTCACCAAAGCGGCATGGATTTCAGTCACAAATTCACACCGTATCTCCACCCTACTTTATGCCTCTCCAATATATACCAACCAAAGGCAATGCGATCTAAATAAACTCGAGACCTGCTACAACAAAATTGCCAAATTTGCCACCGGGGAATCCGACCGTAGTCACCACTGTCTCTCAATTGCTGATCTAGGCTGGCTAGAACTCCCTCACCTCCTTCAATGGTATCACATCACACTTGCCCACAAACTAGTAAACCATCCACTAAAAGTCCCATCACTCCAGAATCTACTCCAACCCTATCTCACCACCAGACCACTATGGTCCAGCAACAAAAATCACTTACAGGTTACTAGAGCCAGTAATTCTGCTGGAGAAGCACTATTCTCCAGCACTATATCCAAATTATGGAACACCCTCCCCCCCACAATAACCTCTGTACCATTCATGCACCCACTTTAAAAACATGCTGGCTATGCCTTTGTAACTTCCCTCTCTAACTTCGCCCACTCCATCTATCCTCTACCTCTATTCCACCTCAATAACTACCTTTGATTACAGCAAGCTCTGATGCTTATATGCCTATCTACTTATTATACAACAGTAACTTCTTACTGTAACAATTGTTAACGACTGCTGTTTACTTCGCAGATGGCAAGGATGCTAGTTGTCTACTGAATGTACTATGTTCTTCATCTGTAACTATGTTTATTATATTTTAATTTCTATGTCATTCATCTGTAACTATGTCTGTAATATTTTAATTGTGGAGCTTTTCTCCCCAGGCCACCACTGAAAATGGACCTGCATCCAGTCAGACTTTCCCGGTCAACAAATGTAAATAAATAAAAAATAAATAAATAAATATAGTAGAGTGGTACTGTTATATTAGATTACACAAGGTGCTATGGTCATGTGGTACTATTATATTAGTTCCACATAGGATGATTTGGTGCTATGGTACTGTGCTATTAGTTCATGTAGGGTTCTATGATAGTGTGGTACTGTTATATTAGTTCACACAGGGTGCTATGGTAGTGTGGTACTATTATATCAGTTCCATATAATCTAGGGTAAACTATTCCCAGTGCCAGATAGTCTACTCTTCAAATTTTCCCTTAGATCTTGGTAGTTCTCTTCTTTTCTGCACTTTAACTAGCTTATAAAGTCTAGCACTTGTTCAGACTTCCTATAGCAATTACTGTAGCACACAGACTGCTACCAGCACTTTCTTTAAAAGAAACAGCCTCAGTACTTAATAAATTACACACCTTCCAGGCATGTTCAAAGATCAGTTCCCCATGCTTTCTTCTATCAATCTGGTGAACCTGGGCATCCTGAAGCAATGTAGAAACTGCCTCATGTACACTGACAACCCTCTCCTCTTACCCCACAACACTCAGACTTGTGAGAGATGCACCTATTTATCCAGTTTGGGAGCCATGCACACTCCAGCCAAGACTGGAATAGCCAGTCAAGAGGAGAAGGTCAACACTAGCACCACACCACAAGGAACACATAGCCACATACCCTCACAACTATCACATAACAACACAAAACACACACCCACCTTCACGGAGGCTCTCAATAAAAATCTACCCAAACAGCAGAGACCTCCAAGGCAGAAACGCATGCAACCACCGTACCACAGCACATACCATGAGACATATAGCTCACACCAGCAGTGTGCTACACAACCCAAGCCCCTAAGGCAAAACAGCTTACCCAATACACTTATCATAGGTAACTCCATAGTAAGGCACACTGATGTCCTACTCACTAGGTTGAATAAGAAGAAGGTAATGGTTAGCTGCCTGTCAAGAGCCAGGATACGCCACATAACGCATGCACTCAGGTCACTCCACAACAGGTACAGATATGACTGTCATAGCCAATGTGTGTGTGAATGACCTGAGAAGCACTTCCCTAGACTATATGAAAGTAGGACATGGAGGAGTTCTCGGATCATGTAGCCCAGGAGGGCATGACCCTAGCCCTGAGTAGCATCTTACCATCTCCAAGAATAATACCACAGTACAAACAAAAAATGATTGACTTCAATAATTGGCAAAGTTTCTGGTGTCATTCCAAGGGGATCCAGTATCTGACAGACCTCAGTACTTTGCCAGAGATGGCCTGCATCTCTCACCCCTGGGATTCCATATACTGGCCAAAGCCCTTGCCACTTCTATAGTGCTTTTTTTAGGCAATGTCCAGAAGACCAAAATACCACCATAACAGCTACAAGCAAATGCAATCTGAGGGTTATGCTACTCAATGCTAGAAGTCTAAATCTCAAAATGCACTCATTTGAAGCACTTCTTAAAATGGAGAACATCGACATTTGTGCATTACCAGAGACCTGGTTCAAGGCACCTGAAAGCACTCCTGCATTACCAGGCTATAACTCATACCACACCTTTTGGCCCCACAATGTGGACCGAAGCCCTAAAGGCGGTGGTGTCTCCATATTCATAAAGGATATGTACACCTCTAGGCTAGTAGCCCAACATAACGCATCAGAGATACTCCAGCTACAGCTAAGACTGGGCAAGACTGCAATCCAGGTCGTTACCTGCTATAGATGCCCCATCATGCCCCAAGACTCCCACTCCACATTCCTAAACATCCTGGAAAATATTAAGGTCCAACACAATGCCCTCATACTGGGTAACTTTAACTACCCCTCCATTAACTGGGGAAACTACTCAAGACCAAATACACTTGCTCAACGTTTCCTGGAATTCATCAATTCCAATTCCCTGGACCACCTTATTGTTAACCCCAGTAGGGGTAGCAACATCCTCGACCTGGTCATTACTAATAAGGGCAACCATTGCTCCACACCAATTGTCAACTCCTTCTTGGTCAGATCTGACCACAAGCTAGTCAGGATGGATAGCCACATCCCACCCACACCCCCCACAAAGGAAACCACTGTAAAAAATATTTCCAAAGCCAACTTTGGGCTTATAAAAACTGAGGTGGATAACTTTACAATGGCCATGCAAATGGAGAATAAATGCAGGGCTGCTAAATCATACTCCAATGCACTGTACGAACATGTACACAAATGCATGGAGTAGGCCATTCCCAATAGAACCAAGACACTCTCCTCAAAAAAAAGGAAACCAATCTGGTGGTCCCCTGCCATAAACAAACTCTACAACAGAAGGAAGGAACTGTTGCAGAACAAGGCAAAGTCCCAAGACTGGAAAAACTCCCTTGTCAGCCTCAAAAAAAAGCGGAGATCCCTTATCAAATCTTCTAAAGCTAGCTATGAAAACAATATTGCAACAGATACTAAGGACAACCACAAGGCCTTCTATAGTTATAGTAAAAGACAGCCCCTGCACATAAGGCAATTGCATGGCTTGAATTCTAACATGAAAAACAGTATGGAACTAGAATAACATTGCCAGGCTGCCACAGCCCCTATGTTTAACTAATATAACAGTACCATGCTACTATAGCACACTATGTGAACTAATATAACAGCATCACACTACTATAGCACCCTGTGTGAACTAATATAACAACACCACACTATCATAGAACCCTATAGCTATGTCAGGAATCTCAATGGAAATACTCAGATCTGCTCTGAGTTACAGCACAATGGCACTAACTATACAGAATCAACTGATATTGCCAACATCCTGGCAGATAGGTTCAGTGCTAACTTTAACCCCCTCTCACCACTAAAGGGCCCATCTCTATACTGGAAGAATGCAAAGTTCCTGTAATCACGGCTGCACAGGTAAGAAACACACTCTCTAAAGCCAAGAACACAGCAAACATGGGACCTGACAACATCCCAGGCTGCGTTCTACATAAACTACAGAATGAACTGGCACCCCACCTAAGTACCATGTTCAATCATAGCCTCACCTCAGGCTTTGTGCCCACTGAATGGTGCACAGCGATGGTTATCTCACTCCACAAAGGGGGAGCCACCACGGACCCCAGGAACTACCGCCCCATTAGCCTGGTCTGCAAGGCTATGGAAAGTATCATCATGGAACTTATAAACAATGACATTGGTAATCTCCAAACTCTGGACCCCACCCAGTTCGGGTTTGTAAAAGGCAAATCATGTCTCCTAAACCTGATAGACTTCTTTGAAGTGGTCACCAAAGCCGTAGATGAGGATAAGGTGGTTCACACAATCTATCTAGATCTTGCCAAGGCTTTTGACACCATCCCCCACTCTGGAATTATAGATAAACTCACTAAACTAGGTATAAATCCCTATGTCACAAGATGGGTTGCCAACTGGCTCACTGACAGAACCCACAATGTGAAAGTAGCAGACTCCAAATCCGACTTCAGATCAGTGACAAGTGGAGTACCACAGGGTTCAGTCCTGGGTCCTCTCCTGTTTGGTATCTACTTCTCTGAAGTACAGGCTAACACAGGTCTTTGGCTAATGAAGTTTGCAGATGACTGCAAACTAGGAGCCATAATCAAAACTCCTAACAATGTGGGCAGCCTACAAAAGGGCCTCACTGAGACGGATGCCTGGTGTCAAAGCCATGGCCTCAAGCTCAATGCCAAAAAGTGCATTGTCATCCCTTTTGGTAAAAACTCTGTACCCATGAACTACCACATAGGCAGTAGTCTACTTAACACCGAAAGTATGATAAGAGACCTTGGAACACAAGTGGACAGTAGTCTCTCCTTTGATAATCACATTGCCACAGTAGTCAGGAAATCCTTCTACGTGGCACACCTCATCACAAAAGGTTTCTGATCCAGGAAAAAAGAGGTCATTGTTCCCCTCTACTCATCACTCATTAGACCCATTATAGAACACAGTGCCTCTTTTGGTTTGTACCTCACAAGACATCTACAACAACCGGAAAGGGCACAGAAATACCTCACAAAGAGGATTACCGGCCTCAAACCGATGCCCTACTTAGACCGTTGGAGGTGAAGATGCTCTCTATTGCACCTCTATAGAAGTGTAGAGTATATGAGGAGGAAGCTTAGCTTTTTTCAGCCTTCTCAAAAAGTGGAGGCATTAATGTATTTTCTTGACCAGTTGGTTGGTGTTTCCCAACCATGAGAGATCCTCTGATATGTGTATACCCAGGAATTTCATACTCTTAACCCTCTCCACACTCTCACCATTGATCCTGAGCTTCGGGTATAGTCTATAAATAATTGTGTAATAATAGTATTTCTCTACACTCAACACATTTAAAAATACATCATAAAGCAATAGATTTGTCTGCAAATAATCATTAATAATATATCCCATTAATTAAATATACCGCCTTCATCAGCTCTGCTGGCACAAACTTAACCAATGTGATACCACATCATGCGATATGATTCCATCAACTTATAGCCCCTTAGAAACTTGAACCATTAACTGTACTTAATTAGGGAAAAGTTTTACCATTCACTTGTCATCTATTATATAATGTAAATTATACAATGACTGTCAATTCACATTCAAAAAGGAGCTCGCTGATTGGTCAGCCCAACTAGCGTACCTGTTGTAAATTGAGAATATACCAATGATAAAAGTCTGCCCACTAAGGTATCACTGAGTGGCCAAATTATTTTTTATTCTATATCATTAAAGTAGGCAAACATACATAATGAATGATAAAGCACTTATATGAATTACATAAACAAGCAATTACATTTTGGCAATACAATTTATCTTAATAACTAAAGAGCATTTGAAGGAAAATAACAGCTGCTAAGCAATACATCTGATCATTTCATTGCTCGTTTAATCTGGTGTTAATGTTAAAATAAACATTTGCAATTTTATATTTTTATTTACATCTATGTTATATCTGCACAATGTACTTCCAAATCCTTTAGTGGATATAAATTCACTGCATGCTTCCTTATGTGAATACTTGCAGAAGAAGAAGAAGAAAAAATAAAATAGAAATAAAGAGTCAAGGAAATGCAAAAATTGTGTGCAAATGAACTACCCAGTCCCCCCACCCAATACGCATGAGCAGTACATCAACAAAGCAGAGGAATCAGGGAAAATAGGCAGAAGAACACCACAGCGCCATTATACAAAGACATTATTTAAGAAAAGTAAGTAATTCTTTGGTAAATAATGTCATTGTATAATAACAATAACCAATGACACTGTTCAAGAGGAACCTGGACAAGTGGATGGGGCACTGTAAATTCTTACTGGTGATAGTGCCCACAACCCTCCTAGGCATGGGTAGTTATCATTATATGCAGTCTTGGGTACTGTCTAGGCTTAAAATGACCTCCAGGTTGATAGCCTAGTAATCTCCTATGATCCTATGATCCTGCGGGTGTGGTGTATTAAAGATTTGCCCATGGTTGAATTTGCAGTCATGATTAAACCACACCAACCATGGGTAAATCTTCAATATACCACACCCACTTTGTCAGTTATTGCTATAATAGCTTACTACATGTACATATCAAATATCATAAATATCAAGTCCAGAATGGTTTCATGTTCTGTTTGTACAGTCTGTACTGCAATTGTCATCTTGCATGACAAATTTTGAGAATTTAAATATCTACATGTTTGTATATGGTTTGTAACTTGTTTTAATTGACATTTGCTTATCATCTTACAAGTTCTTGAATATCTTGCTATTTGTTCCAATGTTGTGTTTTACACAGTTACTGCAGTTGTTCTTTCATGGCCCTGGATCATGACTGAAAAGGGTCTGATGACCAGCCCACATACCCAGTTATAAAATATAATAACTAAATAATAAATAAATAATAAAATATATACATAATTGACTATATAAGATACAATGTGGCCTGCTGTCCTACCAACCTATATAGTCACAAAAGTAAACTAAAAAGAAAAAAGGCTATTATAACTAAACATGGAATTCAATTACCCTAATATTACAGTGAGCAGAGCTATCACGTAATCTATTATTATTATTATAAGACCCAACAAATTACAATAGTTTCTTTAAAGTTCTTTATCTTATTTTTTACTATTTAAAAAACTCAAACTCGAAATATCCAACCTTCTTTTTATCAGCAGCTTTTGATACTAAAGAAAGCGTTTGAATATGTTATAATAAGATTCAGTTGAAATGAAAGCTATATATAAGATTTATTGTAACTTGCATCCAAAAAAGGGTGGGAGGGTTAAATAGTGGGTAGCCATACAAAAAGGCCATAATACCTGTTTAAACACCAAACTTAGAATAGTAGATCTTTAATTAGCTTATCCTGGGGCTGCAGAGGATGTGCATTAATGAGAACCAATCACATGAGGTGAAATTATTTAATTATTTCTCATGTCAAAAGCCCCATTTGGGGCAATATCACTTTTCTTTTCCTTTCTCTCTCTCTCTCTCTCTCTCTTTCACTTCTTTCTTTGGGTAGGTGGACTGGTCCAGAGGCCATTTTCAGTCACAATTCAGGGAGTTGGGATAACTACAGTATTAGTTACATAAGCACATGCATCTTTATAAAGTCTATACTCAGGGTTCAAAAGTTACGTACACAAAAATTTCTTTACAAGACATGGAAATGGGTATAAATATTTTTACAGATAGAAGTAAAAATAAATACAGTCATCAAACTCTGAATTCAGGTTTGTTTTCAGAAAATTACAAATTTAACAGAAACAGCTGCTTTGTTATAATTAATATAAGGAAAAGACGTCAAAGTAAATTTGCTGTGTGTAAATGGACTGACCTATGCTAAAGTAAGAAAATGTTTTCCTCTTGTATATTATAAATATTTATATATTAAGGACAAATAGAAAACACAGTGTCCAAAGTCAATGTCACCAAATCACCTACAGCCAAGTGTTTCAGACACTGCTGAGTGGCTATCTCTGATACAACGCATAGTCTGTGATCTGGGTTCTATCTAGAGGATATTGTGCATCACAATTGAGGCTTAAAGCAAGGGCGTAGCCAGGCATACTATTTTTACTCTACTAAGTACATTTTTTTTCTGTGCATCAAATCAGTATGGCTTTTTTATTAAGGTCATATTATGCCTACAACCGTCTAAACTGAATGCTTTCAACAGCAGGTGCAATATTGCTAATCTAAAAACAAAATCTTTAATAATTGTTGGAGGAACTACTGAAAATGCTACTTACATTTATTAAGTGCTTGAGGTGGAACATTTTAAGAGCCGCATCTGTTTTTAAGTGATAGGTGTCCAAGAAGGGGAGAAATAAGAACGTATGAGTACAAACCTTTTTTTTTTTGCTACACCCCTGGCTTAAAGTGTAGGTATGTACAACTGTTCCCCTTTCAGACACCACCTGCAGTCTGATTACATTCATTTTTTTTTTTTTTTTTTTATTAGGGGTACTTGAGGTGGAAACATTCAGAATGAGTTTATTTTTTGTGGTGGAAGCACAAAGTGACACAGAGAGAACATACAAACTGCAAAAACACAATGGCCAGAGGTCAGGATCAAACCTTATATCAGGGAAGCAAAAACTTTTAACCATTATGCTGACTGTGCTTACTAAAAGAACAAAGGGGACATTCACAGCTGTTGTTATTTTACAGGTATTAAATTCCTGTCATACTGCATGAAAATGCTGGAGAGGATGATTGATAAACACATACATGGAGTAGTAGAAAATAAAATAAGAGATGAGCAGTTTGGATTCAGATCAGGTTGCAGCACAACCTATGAAATGTTTGCAATGAGACAGATGACTGAGAAGAATCTGGAGATGAGGAAAGAGTTCAACTGGGCATCCCTAGACTTGGAGAAAGCACATGACAAGGTCCCAAGAAAAAAGTTGATTTTTGCAGTCCTGCAATGGTCCAAAGTCCCAGAAACAATGGTAGAATTAGTACAGACTATGTACAGGAACACAATAATATAAGAACAGACAGTGATTGGATTCAGAGAGGGGTTTTTCGATAGGAGTGAGTGTGCATCATTGATCAGCTCTGAGCCCACTGCTGTTCATTGTGGTGACAAACTACATTAGTAAACAAATGAGAGGGGACAGCTCTACAAAGATGCTGTATGCATGTTACCAGAAGTGTCAATCAAAGCAGCAAAATGAATGAAGAAATAAGATCGCTGCCAAATGGCTTCATCCTAGTGCAGGGAATCTGTTCCACTAATGAAAAGGAAGTATGCTCAAGTGAAGTTAAGGGTAATTACCTTTTGCTGCGCCATGCTGTGAGACAGACAGAACAAGGTATGGACATGTGCACAGTTCATCGTGAACATGTGTCTGACATAACAGAAGAAAGGGGAAGAATGGTAGTAACGTGCCTTTCCCAGAGTCCGAGAGTCAGGGTGAGCAGGCTATTCTGACATGCATATGCACGTCAGGGAAAGAAGCAGTGCTGCAAGATGGTCAGTCACGCTGCAGATGTGTTTGTAAAATATGCTTATGACTGTGGGATAACTGACATTTATGTCTCTCCGGTACCAACTGATCCTAATAAGAGCCCAGTGCATGTACATCTTATGAGCATATCCAGGAAATTCTGGACACCTTGATAGTGAAGGAAATTATAATAAATCTGCCATCTTGTCTAATCCTTATTTGTTGTTAATCAGCTGAATGCAGCAGCCGGCCCAGCAGTACTGAATGACCCTTGTCATTCATTGGATGTGATTTTCTTCATTACTCTCTTTGTCGCTTCACACCTGTTACCTGACTGTTTACTCGTAGAATTATTGGGGCAATGGTAACACAGTTTGTTGTTGAGCTGATTCTTCAGCCTTTGGTGTCAAAGTACCAAACAACATTAAACTGTCCCATGCAATGTTACCAGGTGCCATTGAACCATCCTGTGCAATGTTATCAGGTGACATCGAACCATCCCGTGCAATGTTATCAGGTGACATCGAACCATCCCATGCAGTGTTATCAGGTGACATCGAACTATCCTGTGCAATGTTATCAGGTGACATCGAACCATCCCGTGCAATGTTACCAGGTGACATCGAACCATCCCGTGCAATGTTATCAGGTGACATTGAACTATCCTGTGCAATGTTATCAGGTGACATTGAACCATACCATGCAATGTTATTAGGTGACAATGAACCGTCCCGTGCAATGTTATCAGGTGAGGTACCACAAATGCATCAAGATCTGGTTTGTTTCCCCCTGTATGCTTTTTATGGAAATATGAATTTTTTGCTTCTGCTGTATCTTCTGTTAAATGTAGGATTTGTTAGATGCAAGTCATCTGTGATTATTAATAGCTATGTGATGGTTACACATTATTCATCTATGTATCTATCTATGTATCTATCTATCTAACTATCTATCTATCCATCTAGGTGGTGGTAGTCACTGGGTCCATTTTCAGTCACAACTTTAGCACAAAAATCTAAAACAGAAGAAACAAAAATATATCAAACAGTAAAGGTTAAGTACAATAAATATGATTGATGAAAGCCTTAATAAAAAGATTTTCAAAAAAAAGTACAATAACATGTTACATATTATGTGAAATTCTTAGATAATAGGTCCTACAAAGTCTAAAATGGTGATGGTACCTTGCAATGTGTGGTACAGCTGAGCTTGCACACCCACATCCCTTGATGGGGTGTGTTTTCAATTAGAAAGTTGCAGCAGAATGTTAGAGGATCTGTGGTATGAAAGCACTGGTGAGAAGAAACAGGTATCGAGCAATTTTTTTATTTGAGTTATATTAAGGGAGAATAAACTGATAAATTATCACAGAGAAAGTAGTAGAAGAGGGATGCAAGCTTTTTAAAGTCTGAAAAAACAGTAACAGTAGTGATTTACAAGGGAAGACAGATCCATAGCATTGGACCAGTAACACAGAAAGTGTGAAGGAGGTAATAAAGTGGCAGAGAAGGGGGAACTGTGGAGAGTTTGGCTGTGGTCAAAAGTCGTAGAGGACTTGTAGATAATTTAGAGTCATGAGATACAAGGCATGGCATATGCAGAAGCCACACTGCTTTAATTCCAGCCCATTGTCTCATACTGCGATCAAGAACTTCTCATGCCAAACAAGCTGGATTTACATTAGCATATCAACAAACTTTATGTGACGTGTCCCAGAATTTTCATGAGATTTACAGCGATTTCACTGGTAAGGAAATGATCCACTTTTCATTTGCAGAGCTGGTACTGGCATAAGTATGTATTCTGCAATGAAAACTACAATTTTCATTAAGTTTAATTCATTACTTCTGACAGCTGGGGATCTTGATAATCGTTATTTGCTCTTCTATGTTGCCAGCCTGCACACGATGATGTCATGATGTAAAAGGCTGAGCTGTCAACAGCCCTCTCAGCTGTCCCTATTTTGTAAGAACAATGTCCATATTTCTGGAGGTATGTCCCTACTTTCAGGCTTGGTTTACTTCATCACGCAATTTACTGACTCCTCCTTCATCACATGTGATTTTGAAATATCTAGTACACGGAAAACCACATTACGTGACCATCATACTAGTGGTTCCAATAATTTAAAGAGATAAAACACACATCTTGTATCTCCCTTTTTCTGAAGCAAAAATAAATGACATTGTGTGGTAGGATTTTGCAATACAGTTCATTAAAGTCTACAGATTTTACACTGTCTCTTCCATAATGTGCTTATATTTTTCCTTCATTTTTATCACTCTGTTTTTAAACGTGTTTCTAAGTAGTATTCCAATTAGATAAACAGATTTTTAGCTGAATATTCCTATTTTGTAACAACCTTTAAATCGATTTTCAGTCTTTGCAGGTTAAGAAGTGTGGCTGTGAAACAAGGAGTAATATGCATGTTTGGCAGCTGTGACAGGAAGTTTTGTCATGCTGGTTTTTGCATTCCGAAATGTTGTAAACACACAAGACATAGACTGAGAATCATAGATAGGTTGCCTACTACACAAAACTACTTGCAAAGATTTGCATGTAAGGCAAGGCATTCCTGATTTATTTTCATTCTTGCTACCAAGTATTACAGGTTTGCTCTGCTGGGTAGTTAAGACTTTAAAGTAATCGATCCAAATATGGTAGTCTGGGTGTGGCCTATTTAAATTATGCCCTTGTACATCCCACTGCACTTCCTTACATGGAAGACTTACATAGCTGAGTGATCAATAGTTATCCATACAATGAAAGATTTGGTACAGCACTGTCCCCACAATTTGTAAGTGTACACAGTAAATAGCTGCATTACATCTATGCACTATTATTACAGAATCTGCATGGGGGGAGCAGAACAACTTTGCTCTGCCAAACTGTCTTTCCATATATAAGTAGTGTCTGTATGAACGTACATGGCAGTGTATGTCAGCTTTTGTTTATGTGAGACTGGGGGGGGCTACAGAGATAGTGTTTAAGTCGATACTGTGATTAAGTGTGCATTATTTGTTAGTGTGTGTGTGTGTGTGTGTGTGTGTGTGTGTGTGTGTGTGTGTGTGTGTGTGTGTTTCTGTGTGTGTGTGTGTGTGTGTGTGTGTGTGTGTGTGTGTGTGTGTGTATATATATATATATATATATATATATATATATATATATATACATGGGTACAAGGTAGTGTTTAATTGAGTGCTATGATAAAATGTGCATACTGTCGAACAGTGATTGTTTGTACCTTGAAAGCTACTGCAGTTTAAGGAAGCATGTGAGGGGCAAATTTAGTTATGTGTAAGTCTTGGATGTGCATGCAGATGGATGTATGCTGGGTGTACAATAAATGGGTCTATATTATAAAGTCGAATGACTAAAATGTTGACTTACCTTTAATCGACCCGTATTTGTCAAAGCTGCACAACATCGAACGGCCAAATCACCGATTTCTTTCTAAAGGAAAGAAATCGGTAGCCCAACCACGCATACCACATTGAAACAAACACTATGAAAGTGGGGGGCTTCACTGCCCACACCCCCCATATGGGGGGCTGTTCCCCCAAAACCCCCTAACTAAATATACTATCTCTAAGATCGCACTACAGTTGGGAAAAGGGCAGATTTAAAAGAACAGCCAACTGATTTCTTTCCCTTAGAAATGATTTTGCAGTTTGATAATGTGCAGCTTCGACAAATATGGGTCGACTAAAGGTGAGTCAACATTCTACTTCTTCGTGTAAATGATATAGACCCCAATAAACCACTAATATCTTGCAATCACTTGTCCACTCGTCATTCAACATGGTGTCTTTTCCAAGTGTAAATGATAAAACTAAACTGCAAAAGATACTTGAATTTACATTAACAGCATGGCAGACAAATTTCATAGATGCGAACCACTGGTGTTTGATGGCAATGTTGCAGAGAACTGGTGTGTGTTCTGACAAGAATATGATATTTTCATGGTGGCTGCACATTCAGATAAAGAAGCGCGCACATGAGCATTTATACTTCTCAGTTTGGCAGGCTCGGAGCCTATCGAGCGAGAATGTTCTTTTCTATATGCACCCACTGTTCATGCAGGAGAGGGTGAAAAAACGCTGTGTCATTGCTCAAGCTGAAACGCATGAAGATCCAGAGTATTGAAATTGAATTTCAAGACCTGTGTAACCCTCAGATGAATATAACAATGGAGAGACATAAATTCAATATGAGAAATCAAAAGCTGGGTGAAACTATGGAAGCATATGCTACTAACGTAAGAAACAAAGCAAAGACATGCAGATTTAGGGATTTACAAGATGATTTAATAAACTACCACCTTGCATGTGGCATTAATAATGACACAGTCAGAAAAATGTCACTCCGTGATAGTGAATTAACATTGAGCAAAGCTATTGAAATTTGCCAGGTACATGAACTCACAATATTAGTATGCTTGCTGTATCTGCTGCTGCAAATGTCGACAGTGTGCAACAAAGAAATAAGACAATACAGCCTTATAAATGTAACCTGAGGAGCAGTGCCACACCATCTGCCATTGTTAATTGTTGTAATTGTGAGGGCAGTCATGAACCTAAATGAGAAAATGCTTAGCCTATGGCCAACAGTGTCACAAATGCAAAAAGTGGAACCATTTCTCTGCAAATTAACACAGATTCATAATACATTTCATCCAGTGAAAACAGTGGAGTAGACCCTGAGGACAGTGATGAAACCTTTTATGTTGATGGTGTTTCTGTGGTTGGCAAAACAGTCGACACAGTGGATTCCCACTTGTTAGCAAAGAATGAAATATTTGACACTGTAGAAATTAATGAGAAACCAGTAGAGCTTAAAGTAGACACTGGATCCAAATGTAACATCATGTCAGCAAAAGCATATGCAAAAGTAAAAGTTGGAGAGACCCTTGATTTAACAAGGAGCCCAAAACTAGTTGCATATGGTAGGAAAGAAATTCAGACAGATGGCACTGAAGTCCTTTCTTGCCATTTTGCAGGTTAACAGCTATGATATGCAATTCTACATAGTTCGAAGAAATGTACAGTCATTACTAGGCCTAGAAGACAGCCTAAAAATGAGACTGATTTTGCTCAATAAAGAAGTTCACCATCTACATCCAAATGAAAATAATAGTTTTTCACAACGTATCTTTAAAGAATATGCAGACATCTTCAAAGATGAATTTGGTAAGTTCCTAATTACATATTCCATGAAGCTGAATCATGAAATAAACCAGTTGTTAGACCTGCATGTAAGATCCTGGATGTAAGTAAAGTAAAAACAGAATTAGACAGAATGGTGCATTTGGATGCTCTTGCTCCTGTGGCAGAGCCTACTGAACATACCTCCCAACCATACCGAATTACTCATTTTTTACTGAGTTTTGGGGTCCAAATAATGGGGTGTCATGATTCCCAAGTGGCACCCCTTCATTTCCGATTTTTCCCAGCTTTTTATTTAATTTTTTTCCCATGCTTTTAGAGCTGCCGTCTTCATGTACGTGATGATGTCAGCTCCATCGGGACTACCAGCCTGTCAGAATTAAGTTCAAGGGCTTTCATTTCCGGCTGGCTCTTCATTTTTGAATGGATTGTATTCTGGCACTCGAGAATCATCATTATGGATGTATTCTGGCTGCACTCAAGAAGGTTGAATGGGCTGGACATTCGAAGGTAAGGTATTATTTTGAATGGGCTGGACTTGCAAGTGAGAAAGGATTTGGACTGGCTGTACTTGTAAGCGTTTCAGACTTTGGGAGTCTGTTCAGGTATCTGAGCAGAACTGGTGCAGCACGAGAGGATTTGTGTTTCGAATGGACTGGCTGTATTTGTAAGCTACGCATTTTCAGCCTGGGGTAGCACATCTCAGTAACTTAATTTCTCCACAAATTGCATTAAATAGCCATGGGAAGAAGACTATAGTAGTTATTGTAGACTCCTCTGCACTTCACTGCTAGCTTCCGGTACACACTCCAAAGTTCAAAATTTTCCCCCAATCCACAAACACTGATACAGCACACTAATGGAGTCAGCTTATGGACAGGACTACACTGACCTCCACAGCAAGCAGTTGACTGAAGAAGTGTTGTTGGTTTAATATCTTGATTGTGCAGTTTTAGTTGGCTACTGGTTGTAACGGTGAGCAGAAGACTTGCTAATGGCCATTCCCAAATTCCCGTTCCAGATATATGGAGCAGTCTACCTGTTTGGCAGAAAATAAGACTTCCCATTTTCTTGACCAAAAAGGCAACAACTTGCTACTTAACTGTCCTCCTAAATTATACATTAAACTGGGGGTATGTGTGTAGCTGGCAGTTCCTGCGAGAAGTACCATTTATCACTGAGTCATTACTAGTAGATTCAGTAATTCTAACAGAATCCGTTAAAGTAAAATAATTTGAATAGAAGAGAAATGCATTTACTGTATAATACCATAAACACATGTTTCATCTAACTACATTATCTCATACTGCAGAAGGGTAACTAGTTTAAATTAAAACAAGCCATGACTATAGCTTGCTATAGGACTCCATTTTACAATGCGGTTTTGATCAGTATCACCAAAGAGGTTTAGTTTATAAGCAGCTGCATCCACCACCTTTTTGTCATGTCTGAAATGAATGTGTACAAAGCTGGAGCTTGCATTTCTGTAGGACTTAATGGAAGTAGTATTGGTGTAGAGAAAATTGCTAGCTGTCAGATGTTTAATATGAATGTGTATTTTATCTGTACTCTGTCTCCTTGTCAAAGGGAGATCACTTTCACAAAGTGGGATTAGTGAAAGTAGGTTTTTTGACTTAAGGCTACATTCAGTGAGATGCCGAAAACTGTTTTCTGATTTGAAAAATAATTTAAAATGTGTGTGTCTGTCTATCTTGGTGTTTGGGCTATATAAACTTCAAGGGAAATGGAGGCTTACTCTACCAAGCTACAGTATTTGAAATTTCATAATTTAAACTATAGTATTTAGAGACAAGCTCTGCCTGACCTTTAAAACATTTGACCTTGATCTAATAAGAGTTATTCTTGGGTTACATAGGTTCATAGGTTGGTACTAAGCTATTGGCCCTAGGGCCTATACAAGCCTAGCCAAACAATTCCCCGGATATTTCTTCCCACAATATTTACTTCCCTGAGCCCCTGTCTAGCAGGGAGACTGATGTGATCCCCAGGGTGAATTTCCTATCTCTCATCCAATCATCAAGGTTCCTTTTGAAGAGGGCCAAGGAGGCACTCTACTTGACATGTATGGGCAGTCTATTCCAGAGTATGGGGAGTCTCTGGGTCAGGAACCTATCCCTCAAGCATGTTTTGTTCATTGTGATGACAAGGTTTAGATCCCTGGAGCGTGTGGCTCTGAGGGATAGGGATTTTTTTAAGTGGAGCATGTCCAACAGCTTAGGGTTTGACATGGCCTTGTATGTTAAACAGAGATTGCCTCTGAGTAGACGATATGCCACAGAATTAATTTGCCTGTACATTTTTATATGCATATTAACCTCAAAATGTACAGACAAATTAATTCTGTTTTTGCTGGACCAAATGGGAGAGCGTGTAAAAGAAGGAAATTTTATTACAAAGGTCTATTTTTTTTGGAACAAGTTGTAATTTAACACTTACCATAAGGATATCAACATTCTCCAGGCTATTTAAAGATAATCCATTCTTGGGTAGAATGCCATGTATATTAAACTAAAGTTTTTGAATAGATGTTTTGTGTTGGCAAATAATAGGCCTTAATACAGGTTACCGCATACAGATGAACTGAATAATAGGACATGTTGCAGGCATGGGGAGCATGGGTCTGTCTCAGAAAAATACAGATTTGCACTGTGTTGTGAAAGGAGTATTCTATTGAGAAGTTCAGGTGTTTGAAAGGAGAACATAAGTTGGAATAACAAGTTAAAGTACCACTCCCTGTACTTGATGTATGTTATTTTAGGTGACTGACAAGTCTTCTAACTTTGTGGCTAGCTCCTTGGCATAGATGGGTAAATCACTGACTGTGGCTTATATAATCTTATGATTTATTTACCAACCTGACTGCTGTAATATGCTGCGGAGCAGAGTTGGACTGAGTGAGGTGAGGGATGCAGACAAGTTCACTGCAGTTACAGCACTGAAGAAGTGCTGAATACCATGTGACGTGTGTCAGAGGTTGTTTGTTTGGCTTTTCCAAGTTACAAAAACAATAGCTATCATTGTCTGTGTGTACAACATGCACAGGCTTTGAAGAAGATGTAGCAGGCCCCCACTTTAGAAAGTACATATCAGTCACCAGAAATGGAGGCTAATCTCTACCCAAAATGGATGCCAGCTATACCCCCCCCATACACACACACACACACACACACACACACACACACACACACACACACACACACACACACACACACACACACACACACACACACACACACACACACACACAGGAGCTATAGCTTCTAAGAGGAAGAGAAGGAACAAATAAGATATGAAACATGATGAAATATAGGAAGATGGGCTAGGTGGCTGCAGTGGGTGGGAAGAGAAAAACAAAGCCCCTCATCTTGATGTACTTGCTATTGCAACACCCCTTCACTCTGTATTTCTTATCAGTTTAGCAAAGCAATGCAGCTTTATTAAATTGTCTGCTTTAAGCCAATGCACATGTTTAAAAAAGCTTGTTTAAATTCATTGGTCACATTTCCTTGAAATTGTCAAATACAGCACTTAAAAGAAAGGATGTTGAATAGGAAAGTTTGGCTTTTGAAATAATGCTGAAAATACAAAACATGACAACTTAATAACTGTTTAGTGCATGTGCAGTTTCTATGTGCAACTTTGAAGAATACATTTTAAATGCTCTCTGTCTAACAAGTGTGATGCATTGTACAAGGAATATAACTTAATAAAGTCAGGAAGGTGTATCAAAGAACACATGTATGTTTCTTGTTTTGTGTGCAAGGGGCCAATGATTTGAAAACAGCATAAAGGTAATCTTTATCTACCACTGGCAAGATGCATTTTCTTTGGATGTGGTGTGGGTTTTAATGCGGTTTCAATGAATGTGAGTTTCAAGGGCAGAGAAGTTTTAATGCCAAGTCTATTTTCATTGTGAGACAGTATTGCTTTGTTTAGCAACCAGATGTCTATTAGTGTTTGTGCATTGTGCTATAAAATGTAAAAATAAAATCCATATAATCATTGTAGAAATAAAGCAGTATGCACGCATTAGTGTTTATGGTAAATGGGGTGAAATAGCCAGGTGATGTGAGGGACATTGGAATAGCTGCAGGGGGACTCTGGTGCCATATTTTGGTTGTCTGTTCTTCAGTTTGCGTTTGAAAGTTGGTATCCCACAATTCCATTGGAGTAGGCGGGGTTATGCAATTATGTATGCAAATTTTATGTTAACCAACGTAAGATTTGTACCTATTTTTCATGGATCTTGTCTAGATTTTTGATGTTTCCAGGTTGAGAGGTATGCTACTGAATAGGTATCATCCATGGTAGCAGCCCACAAGAAAAGCTCAAATGACATTCGGATATGTATTGATCCTAGAGACTTAAATAAGCCCCTTAAATGTCCTCATCATCCAATGTGCACAGTCAAGGATGTAGCAGCACTAATACCAAATTCTACTGTTTTCTAGGTTTTAGATGCCAAGAACTCCTTTTGACAAATCATGCTGGATCACAGATCTTCTTTATTAACAACATTCAGCACACCATATGGGAGTTTCAGTTTTTTGAGAATGCCATTTTGAATTAATTCTGCTAGTGAGGTATTCTGAGATGGCATGGAACATATATTTGCTGGATATTGTTATGCCATTATTGTGGATGAAATTATTGTTGGAGGCAATGGAGAAGAGGAACATAACAGAAATCTCAGGAAAGTTCTAGATCGTGCATGTGAGGTTAACCTCAAGCTGAATCCTTTAAAATGTAAATTCAAACTGAAGGAAGTCAGCTACATTGGTCACATGTTCACAAGTTCAGGGCTACAGCCAGATCCATCAAAGATAATTGCAATCAATGAAATGCCAGTTCCAAATGATGCTGCATCTTTACAGTGTTTTCTGGGTATGATTAATTATTTGGTAAAACTCATCCTCTGCACCATTGTGTGAGTTAACACATAAAGATATAAAATGTCTTGGTTTAAACAACGCCAAGAGGCATTTGACACATTAAAAAAGAGAATGGTCAGTCCACCCACACTAAGATACTATGATGTGAATAAGCCTTTGACACTTGTGATGTCTCAAAGCATGGACTTGGTGCAGCATGTCTTCAGGAGGGCATTCCAGTTGCATATGCATCCTGTACCGTGACTCAAACAGAGATGCACTATGCACAAATAGAAAACAAACTTCTTGCTGTTGTGTTTGCATGCTCCAAATTCAATGACTATATATATAGAAGATCAATCCAGACTGAGACAGATCACCAGCCACTAGTAATGATTTTGAACAAGGCGATACATACAGCCCCAGCAAGTCTGTAACGCATGATGTTAAAGCTACAAAAACACAGCTTTACCATTGTCTACACAAACTGTAAACACATATATCTTGCTGATGCCTTGTCATGCACACCCAGAAAGATAATAGAACAACACAAGAATGAGACAGATGATTTTGAAGTCCTGGAAGTCAAGCACATTTCATCATCATGGCTTGTTGGGTTAAGAAATCACACTGTAATAGACCCAATTCTTCAAAAACTGAGTAATATTATCAACCAAGGCTGGCCAACACTTCAAATAAGTCTGCTACTTGAAATTCAGCAGTATTTCCCTTTCAGACATGAGCTCATGGAGGAAGATGGCCCAAAAGTAGTAGTGCCTAAATCATTGCAAATGGATTATATACAAATTCTGCATAGAGGCCACCCAGGCACTGAATCAACTAAAAGCAGGGGAAGAGGTATTGTGTGCTGGCCCTCTGTGACTGAAGATATTGAACGAGAGACATTTTCATGTTCAATTTGCAACAGTAACAAACCACATCAACAAAAAGCACCTCTTCACATACACCCAATCCTTCATTTACCCTGATCAACAGTAGCAGTAGATATTTTCAAAATTACCTGGTACAAGTTAATTCATACCCAGGATGGTTTGATGCCGAATTACTCTGTGATTTGACATCTAGCAGTTATTACAAAGCTAAAGAGACACTTCTTAGTCCATGGATACCCACATAAAGTCATCTAAGGTCGACAATACACTAGTCAACGGTTTAAAGAATTTGCTGCATCTTGGGATTTTATTCATGTAACCAGCAGTCCAAAATACCAACAAGTAATGGCCTGGCTGAATGTGCAGTCCACACTGATGTATTCCTCAATTTACTAAACCTTCAAAACATTCCTCGTGAGCAGACACTTGGTTCACCAGCTCAAAGACTGATGTCAAGACAAACATGAACAACCCTTCCAGTTAGCAATGAGCTGTTAGTGTCAACCTCAAAGAGCAATAAGATAGTCAAAGCTAAACTATCAAAAAATGATACGCACAGAAATTATTCTGTGACAAAACCAGAAGACCTCTTCGACCATTGTTGCAAGGTGAAGTTGTTCGAATGCAGACTTCAAAAGGTCATGATCATGTAGGAATTGTGAGGGACATTTGTGTTGGACCAAGGTCCTACATAATTCAGTCAGAAACAGTAGACTACAAAAGAAATTGCCAATATATTTTACCTGTCCCAGAGCCAAAGCCACAACAAACTGTGTACTAGTGATTCCAGTTCCTTGATTGAATCGCCAATCAATCAGCTCCAAGAAGACAGACTGCCTTTTTCAAACAGTTGTGAAATACAAAGTAATGTTTCAGTACCGAATAAACCTCTAAAGACAGTTCCTGTTTCTAATTCCAATCAAAATTTGTGTGTGACGTGGGCAGGAAGAGTCTGCAAACCCAGTCCTAAATATATACAGTGAACTGAACTTGAAATGGGATAGGTCATGTTGGAACTGTTAATATGATGTTTAACTCTGGAATGTGTATAAAAATATATTAAAGTAAATTTGTTCATGTATTTGAAATAAGGAACAAAGTTAAAGAGGGAGAATGTAGAACAGTGATTGTTTCTACCTTAACAGCTACTGTAGTTTAAGGAAGCACATGGGGGAGTGCGGTGTTAAGCAAAGCAAGTTTAGTTATGTATAAGTCTTGGATGTCCATGCAAATGGAGTTATGTTAGCTGTACAGTAAACCACTGATATCTTGCTATCACTTGCCCACTCGTCATTCAACACATACCTGCTTAGATTGACTGAATGATTATTTGTGTGGAGGACTACAGGCACAGTGTTTCACTGGCAACTAACTGAATGTGCATGACTGTTTGTATGACTGTTTATTTGTGTGATGCTGTGATGGATGAGGGAAATATGGTGTGCTGGCATTAGATGTGTCTATGTCTCTCTGTATGTTGTAGATGTCTATGTGTCTGCATACCTTTGTGTATTTGTCTATCAGTGCTGATATGTATGCAAGTGTGTGTGTGTGTGTGTGTGTGTGTGTGTGTGTGTGTGTGTGTGTGTGTGTGTGTGTGTGTGTGTGTGTATGTGTGTGTGACTATGTATGTGTGGGCAGTACAGGGACAGTGTTTAACTGGGTACTGTAATTAAACATACTCAATTAAGAGAAAAATTTAGTAAATATGGCAGAGCTCAGTAATTTGGTTTCACAAGAAATCTCCTCAGCTTTGCTTTCTGAAGTGCTCCCACAATGTACTGCACAGGAATTAAAGTCACAGTACAAATAATGTAAACACAGTGCTGTCATGGAGATTGGAATACATTCTGAAACACTCAACCACCTCAATATTAATTTGTACATGTAAATAGTTATGCATACATCTATATATGTGTGTGTGTGTGTGTGTGTGTGTGTGTGTGTGTGTGTGTGTGTGTGTGTGTGTGTGTGTGTGTGTGTGTGTGTGTGTGTGTGTGGGTGTGTGTGTGAACATGGAACAAGTTGGGGTTTAATGTGTGTGTGAGACAGATAAAATAACTTGTTAGCTTTAGGGAACACATATTGTAAAGAATAGCAAAGCCACAATCCATAGGTTCATAGGATATTACTAAGCTACTGGCCCGAGGGTCTTTACAAGCCTAGCCATTAAATCCCAGTATAATACTGCATGAAAGATACCGTCTATGCCCAAGGTTTTTCTAGCCCATGAACTTTGCTCTCTAAATTTACAAAGGATATTTATGTATGACACAAACCAATGTTTTTAGATTTGAGTAGTGTTTTCCTTTAATATCACTGCCAATGTTAAATTGTTTTTCTAAAGAGCAGTTTAGGCAGTAAGTGTAGGTTTTTATGAATGGGCAGTCTCGTGAATGGTTTTCTACTGTTGTTATTGAGGTAAATTTTAATGTTCTGTTTCTGAAGTAACAGGTCATGCATTTAATTTTATTTTAGTAGTTTAGTAAAGTTTATGTTTAGAGTATTGTTTTTATAGGTTAGTTTTATTTTCACTTAAATTGCCTTTTTATTTAGTTTAGCTGGTTAAAATCATACCTATTTTGCTGGCATCACCATTCTAGATTTGTTAGCTGTGTTTACTGTTTTTTATTTAGCATTTTGTTCTTTTATTCTATATTTTTTTTCATTCAAAGAAGATTTTTTTCTTTTTTAATGGCGCATTGTGTTCATACATTTTGAGTATACTGTGCAAATGTGTTTGAATGTTCACTCTAAACTCCTATCTCAGATACATTTAAATTAAAGAAAAAATGAAAACACATATATTGCATACAGCAAAAGTACCCCCTCCTAAAAAAATGCCCATAGCCAAATCAAAACGCTGGATAATGAATTTGATCTTACTTGAAAAACTATTAAATCATAAGGCAACCCTTGCTACACTATTAATGTAATGCAAAAACTTTACTTGTTAGCTGCCCGCGAACCGTCTGTTCATAAGAATGTATGGAACCCACCTAATGCATGGTTTGCAGACAACACAGGTAAACAACATGAATATGGCATCTCACTGACATGAATGAGAAAAGCTGATTCACACAAAGAAGGTAAGATGAGAAAACGAAGCAGATTGTGTCATAAATCGTGAGGTACATGATTCATCATTCCCTCTAAGTTTATAAACTCTTCTACATGCTTTATTGCTTTAGCAGTCATCACAAAATCATTGCCTCTCGTTAGTGTAGATACTTCATGTATCACCCTCAGATGCCCATGTATTCCACATATTTTTATCTATCTATCTATCTATCTATCTATCTATCTATCTATCTATCTATCTATCTATCTATCTATTTGTCTACATAATGTGTTTGCATGAGTGTGGATGCGGGTTTGTGATTATGTTTGTGTGTAGTGCATGTGTGTTTGTGTGTTTGTGAGCATATATGTGTAAGTGCAGATCTCATGCACAAACTTTGCACTGATCATGAAGCAGCAGTTTGAAAAAACAGAGTGAATCAGAATGGTTTACACACCTGGTAAAAGCCTATGACAAGGCTGTATACTTTCGTCATACCTGGTTAATTTATACACAGAACAAATCATTACAGAAGCAGGATTGTATGACGAAACTCGGTGTGAAAATTGGATGAAAACGTAATAACTTTTGCTATGCTGACAATACCACCATCTTCACATTACTGACTGAAAGTGAAGACAGTCTGAGATATCTGCTTATCAAGATTAAACAACATGGACTCAGAAAGGATTTGCACCCTAACACGAAAAAGATAAAATCTGATGACTGCCAAAATCATTAAATTTGTTCTTGATAGAGAATAAATAGAAATAGTAAACAACTTTAGTCTGCTTGGTTCAATAATGAATAATGAAATGAAATCCAATTCCATGCCAAAGACCATTCAGCATATGATAAGGTGACTGGCAGAGCCCTACTCCCAGTTCCAAATGAACAATCAGCCTTAGCGAAATAACGCAGCTTTTGTACATTAGCAAGGCTAGCCAAGTACAAGGCCAAATTATTGACACAGCCCATTGAAATGAATGGGCTTCTCAGTGAGGTGGGAGCTCTACCTGTATGTGGAACTAGGTAGTGCAGGCAGTACCTGGTGAGAAGTCAGACTGCCTGTGGTACCTAGCTCCACATGAAGAAGGAGCTATACTGCAGGCATTGGGAGGTAGTGTGACATTCTGGGACCAAGTATGCAGTTGTGGATGGTGTGAGCCATTTCCCCAAACTCCTTCCTGTACAGATCATTTTAGTATAGTGTTAAATATAGTGCACAGAGGCACAAGGAACTAATGTCTCTGCTGGACCGAGGCACAGGGAACTAATCTAAGGGGGTGGCGAAAGCCAACACATTCTGGCTAGCCTTATAGATGTGAACCTATAGATTGCAATTCCTGCTGAGCTATTGGACTGATGTTCCCATCTCTCTTTTTGGACAGGGTGAATGCAGATATAACATCCTAGCCATTATACGTGCATTCAGCAGTCCATCATGCAGATGGAGTTGTTGTGGACATCCTCATACCCATGCTACACCACCTGTATGTTGGGCTTGATATTGCAGGTAAGCTCTCTACCTGCAATACCAGGTCCAACAATCACATAAAGTTGGTTTACCTGCAGACTTTGATTAGATGCAGAAGCCACACTGGGGCCCCAGCAGTGCTGACACTATGTCAGACTAAGTGAAGAAGTTCCTTACATAGAATGTTAGTGACTTGCATTATGTTGTCTGAGCATAATCAGCCCCCATTCAATTTAGTACCTGAGCATTGTAAGGTATAGAATAGCACAGATTCTCCAACCCCCAGTATGATGTCATCCTGGGGGATGGGTTGTATTTCCTTGCTCAGAATAGTGAGGGTGGGATGGTGAAAGCTGTGCACACTCATGACACCAATGTTTTGGAATCAGTCCCATTGTCTGCATCTCTGATGATAGCTTCTTATTTCACTAGCAGTGTAACTACACATTTATTCCAATAATTATAGGTTCATAGGTTCATACTAGGCTATCTGCCCTAGGGCATTTATAAGCCTAGCCAGAGTATGTTTGGCTTTCGCCACCCATTTTAAATTAATTTTGCTATGCCCTTTTTCGAGGTTAGTATACTGTGCCTCTGTCTAACACTGACACAGAAGTGATACCCGGGGTAAACCTATGCTCTCCCATCCACTCATCAAGACTCCTCTTGAAGAGAGTCAATGAGGGACTCTGCCTAACCTGGACTGGGATTTTATTCCATAGTGAAGGGAGCCTCTGGGTTATGTATCTGTCCCTCCAACATGTCCTATTTATTTCAGTGCTGAGGTTCAAGTCTCTCGAGCATGTAGCTCGATGGGATTTGGATTTTTTGAGGTGCAGCATGTCCCTTAATTCCGGGTTGGACATGGCCTTATACGTCAGGCACAGGTCACCTCTGAGCAGGTGGTATGCCACTGAGTAGAGCTGGAGTTTCTTTAACCGGGCAGCATATGGCATCTGTTTGAGCCCTTTGATCCTCTTGGTGAGGTACTTTTGGGGTCTTTCCAGTTGCTGCAGGTGTTTGGTAAGGTACATCCCAAAAGGGGCATTGTACTCGATTATGGGCCTGATGAGGGATGAGTAAAGAGGCACGATGACCTCCCCTAATCTAGATGTGAATCCCTTCATGATTAGGTGGGCTATATAAAATGTTTTTCTAACCACTTTGGCCACATGGTTGTCAAATGAGAGATTACTATCAACTTGGGTCCCCAGGTCCCTAATGACTTCTTCTGTACTTAATGGATTACCACCTATGTGGTAATTTGTGGGCACTTTGTTTTTGCCAAAGGGGATGACTATACACTTTTTGGCATTTAGCTTGAGGCCATGGCTCTGGCACCAGTTGTCTGTTTCGATGAGGCCCTTTTGGAGGATGCTTGTGTTGGCTGGAGAGTCGATTATGGCGCCCAGTTTGCAGTCATCTGTGAACTTGGTCAGCCACAGTCCTTCCGTGTTGGCCTGTACCTCCGAGAAATATATACCAAACAAGAGTGGTCCCAGGACTGAGCCTTGTGGGACGCCACTTGTAACTGGTTTGGAGTCTGACATGGCTCCAGCAATTCTAACCATGTAGGTTCTGTCCTTGAGCCAGTTTGCAACCCATCTAGTGACATAGGGGTTTATATTTAAGCTGGTGAGCTTATCTATAATGCCCGAGTGGGGTATTGCATCAAAGGCTTTTGCGAGGACCAGATAGGCTGTGTGGACCACCTTCCCTTCGTCAATGGCCTTGGTGACTGTTTCAAAGAAATCAACCAGGTTTAAAAGGCAGGATCTGCCCTTAACAAAGCCAAACTGGGTAGGATCCAGTGTCTGTAGGTCCCCAATATCTTTATTTATGAGGTCCATGATGATCCTTTCCATAGCTTTGCAGACCAAGCTAGTCAGGCTTATGGGGCGATAGTTTCCAGGGTCCGTTGAGGCACCACCTTTGTGGAGAGGGACCACTGTTGCTGTACACCACTCTTTGGGTACATATCCTGTAGTAAGGCTGAGATTGAACAGTAGTTTTATGTTTGGGTTTAGCTCTTCTTGGAGTTCATGTAGGACGCAGCCTGGGACACCTTCTGGTTCCATTGATGCTGTGTTTTTTGCTTTGGAGAGGGCGGCTCCCACCTGAGCATCTGAGATGTCAGGGGGGCACCACTCTGCTGGGATAGATATTTGCCCTTTTGGTGGGGAGGGGGGGAGAAGTTTGCACTGAACCTGTCAGCTAGGATGTTGGCAATGTCTGTGGGATCAGTGTATTTTTTGTCATTTTGGACTAATTCTGAGCATATCTGGGAATTCCCACCCAGGTTCCTAACATAACTAAAGAAAGCCTTGTGATTATCCTTAGTGTCCAGTGCAATTTTTCTCTCGAAGCTGGCCTTTGACGATTTTATGAGTGCCCTTAGTTTTTTTGCTAATACTGATCAGAGATGCCTTCCCTTTTGGGATTTTGCTCTATCATGTAGTAGCTTCCTCCTTCTATTGTATAATTTGTTTATGGCTGGGGTCCACCAGACAGGTCGTCTGCCTTTGGAGGATTGGGTCTTGGTTTTATTTGGGATTGCATGATCCATGCATTCCTGAAGGTGTTCATAGAATGCATTTATAAAGGATTCTGCGGTCTGGGCCATATTTTCCACAGGCCCGGGGGGCTTTGAAGGATTTCACCTCGGTTTTGAGGAGTGTGAAATTTGCTTTAGAGAAGTTTTTCACTGTGGTTTTCTGGGCAGGGGGTGGGGTCGGGATGTGAATATCCAGTGAGATCAGTTTATGGTCTGATCTTACCAGTGAGGGATATACTTCTGGTCTGGAGCATAGAGTCCCCATGTTGGTGATGATCAGGTCCAGTATGTTTTCCCCTCTTGTGGGAGTGGTAACAAGTTGTTGCATAGAATTTGAGTTTATGAATTCTAGGAACCTTTGGGCAAGGGTGTTGGAGCTAGAGTAATGCTCCCAATCTATGTTTGGGTAGTTGAAGTTGCCCAATATAATGGTGTTCGGAGAGACCTTCATATTTTCCAGTGTTCTCAGGAAGGCCGAGTGGGGTTCCTGGGTTTGGGAGGGTGGTCTGTAGCAGGCTATAAACTGGAAGGCAGTTTTACCCACTGTTAGTTGCACATGGATAGTCTCTGATGCTTCGTGCTTTGCCACCAACCTGGAGGTGTGGGTATCTTTGATGAATATCGATACTCCCCCTCCTTTTGTGGTTCGGTCCAAGTTTTGGGGCCGAAAAGCATAGTATGAGGTATAACCTGGTAGTGCTGGGGTGCTCTCGGGAGTCCTGAACCAGGTTTCTGTTACTGCACAGATATCAATGTCCTCCATGCTAAGGAGAGTTTAGAGTGCGTGCATCTTGAGGTTTAGACTTCTAGCGTTGAGTAGCATTACTCTTAGTTTCTTATCCCTTGTGATACCTATGGAGGTGGGTTTGTCTTTTGAGCCTTGCCTAAAAAAGGCACTATGGGGGTAGCAAGAGCCTTTGCCAATATCCGAAAGCCCAGGGGTGACAGGTTCAAGCCGTCCCTAGCAAAGCATCGTGGCTTGTCGTGCATATCATCCCAAGCTGACAGGCATTGGATCCCCTTTGAATGACACCAATACTTAAGCCAGTTGTTGAAATTGATCATCTTGTCTTCATATTGTGGCATCATTCTTGGTGAGGTAAGATGCTACTCAAGGTCAGGGTCATACCAGCCTGGGCTACATGCTCAGAGAGCTCCTCTATGTCTCTTTTCATGTAGTCCAGGGAGGTACGTCTCAGGTCATTCACACCAGCATGGACAATGACTGAGTCATATTTGTACTTGCCTTAGAGTGACCTGAGTGCTTGTGTTATGTGGCGGATCCTAACACCAGACAGGCTGCTCACCGTGACCTTCTCCTTGTTCAGCCTGGTGAGTGGGACGTCAGTGTGCCTGACGATAGAGTCACCTATTACAAGTGTATCGGGTGTGTTGTTTAGCCTTAAGGGCTGTGACTGTTCGGCACACTGGCTTTGTGAGATATGTGTTGCACGTGTTTTGTTTTGGGGTAGCGGTTGCTTGGGTATCTGCTTTGGAGGTCTCTGCTGCTTAGGCAGATCTTTATTTAGAGCCTCCGAGTATGTTTTTGTGTGATTATGTGTTTGGTTTGCTGTCGTGGTAGGTCTATGTGAGACTGGAATTGTAGTGAGTGTGGTTTCCTTCTCCTCCTGACTGGTTATGCCAGTACTGAGTTGAGAGAGCTTAGCCTCAGTTTGGCTATATGGTTGCATCTCTCGCATGTGTTGGAATTTGTTAGGAGGAGGAGAGGGTTGTCTGTGTACATGAGGCAGTTGTAACATTGCCTCAAGATTCCCATATTCACCAGCTGGACCGGAGAGGAGATTGACAACTGACCTTTGGACATGCTAGAATAATATTGGGAATTCCTTTATAATTGAAAACAAAGGCCAATGGGGAGCGAGGGTGTAGTGCTTTTAATTTTTAGTGCTGACTTATAATTGCTTTAGTGAGCAAGTGCCAGGTAACAAGTGCAATGTGTTACAGGTAACTTAAATGCAAAACGACAAACAGTAACTTTCTTTCAAACGAAGCAAGGAAATAAGTACAGTAAGCAATGGATTACCACCTATGTGGTAATTTGTGGGCACTTTGTTTTTGCCAAAGGGATGACTATACACTTTTTGGCATTTAGCTTGAGGCCATGGCTCTGGCACCAGTTGTCTGTTTCGATGAGGCCCTTTTGGAGGATGCTTGTGTTGGCTGGAGAGTCGATTATGGCGCCCAGTTTGCAGTCATCTGTGAACTTGGTCAGCCACAGTCCTTCCGTGTTGGCCTGTACCTCCGAGAAATATATACCAAACAAGAGTGGTCCCAGGACTGAGCCTTGTGGGACGCCACTTGTAACTGGTTTGGAGTCTGACATGGCTCCAGCAATTCTAACCATGTAGGTTCTGTCCTTGAGCCAGTTTGCAACCCATCTAGTGACATAGGGGTTTATATTTAAGCTGGTGAGCTTATCTATAATGCCCGAGTGGGGTATTGCATCAAAGGCTTTTGCGAGGACCAGATAGGCTGTGTGGACCACCTTCCCTTCGTCAATGGCCTTGGTGACTGTTTCAAAGAAATCAACCAGGTTTAAAGGCAGGATCTGCCCTTAACAAAGCCAAACTGGGTAGGATCCAGTGTCTGTAGGTCCCCAATATCTTTATTTATGAGGTCCATGATGATCCTTTCCATAGCTTTGCAGACCAAGCTAGTCAGGCTTATGGGCGATAGTTTCAGGGTCGTTGAGGCACCACCTTTTTGGAGAGGGACCACTGTTGCTGTACACCACTCTTTGGGTACATATCCTGTAGTAAGGCTGAGATTGAACAGTAGTTTTATGTTTGGGTTTAGCTCTTCTTGGAGTTCATGTAGGACGCACACTGGGACACCTTCTGGTTCCATTGATGCTGTGTTTTTTGCTTTGGAGAGGGCGGCTCCCACCTGACCATCTGAGATGTCAGGAGGCAGCACTCTGCTGGGATAGATATTTGCCCTTTTGGTGGGAGGGGAGAAGTTTGCACTGAACCTGTCAGCTAGGATGTTGGCAATGTCTGTGGGATCAGTGTATTTTTGTCATTTTGGACTAATTCTGAGCATATCTGGGAATTCCCACCCAGGTTCCTAACATAACTAAAGAAAGCCTTGTGATTATCCTTAGTGTCCAGTGCAATTTTTCTCTCGAAGCTGGCCTTTGACGATTTTATGAGTGCCCTTAGTTTTTTGCTAATACTGATCAGAGATGCCTTCCCTTTTGGGGATTTTGCTCTATCATGTAGTAGCTTCCTCCTTCTATTGTATAATTTGTTTATGGCTGGGGTCCACCAGACAGGTCGTCTGCCTTTGGAGGATTGGGTCTTGGTTTTATTTGGGATTGCATGATCCATGCATTCCTGAAGGTGTTCATAGAATGCATTTATAAAGGATTCTGCGGTCTGGGCCATATTTTCCACAGGCCCGGGGGGCTTTGAAGGATTTCACCTCGGTTTTGAGGAGTGTGAAATTTGCTTTAGAGAAGTTTTTCACTGTGGTTTTCTGGGCAGGGGGTGGGGTCGGGATGTGAATATCCAGTGAGATCAGTTTATGGTCTGATCTTACCAGTGAGGGATATACTTCTGGTCTGGAGCATAGAGTCCCATGTTGGTGATGATCAGGTCCAGTATGTTTTCCCCTCTTGTGGGAGTGGTAACAAGTTGTTGCATAGAATTTGAGTTTATGAATTCTAGGAACCTTTGGGCAAGGGTGTTGGAGCTAGAGTAATGCTCCCAATCTATGTTTGGGTAGTTGAAGTTGCCCAATATAATGGTGTTCGGAGAGACCTTCATATTTTCCAGTGTTCTCAGGAAGGCCGAGTGGGGTTCCTGGGTTTGGGAGGGTGGTCTGTAGCAGGCTATAAACTGGAAGGCAGTTTTACCCACTGTTAGTTGCACATGGATAGTCTCTGATGCTTCGTGCTTTGCCACCAACCTGGAGGTGTGGGTATCTTTGATGAATATCGATACTCCCCTCCTTTTGTGGTTCGGTCCAAGTTTTGGGGCGAAAAGCATAGTATGAGGTATAACCTGGTAGTGCTGGGGTGCTCTCGGGAGTCCTGAACCAGGTTTCTGTTACTGCACAGATATCAATGTCCTCCATGCTAAGGAGAGTTTAGAGTGCGTGCATCTTGAGGTTTAGACTTCTAGCGTTGAGTAGCATTACTCTTAGTTTCTTATCCCTTGTGATACCTATGGAGGTGGGTTTGTCTTTTGAGCCTTGCCTAAAAAAGGCACTATGGGGGTAGCAAGAGCCTTTGCCAATATCCGAAAGCCCAGGGGTGACAGGTTCAAGCCGTCCCTAGCAAAGCATCGTGGCTTGTCGTGCATATCATCCCAAGCTGACAGGCATTGCATCCCCTTTGAATGACACCAATACTTAAGCCAGTTGTTGAAATTGATCATCTTGTCTTCATATTGTGGCATCATTCTTGGTGAGGGTAAGATGCTACTCAAGGTCAGGGTCATACCAGCCTGGGCTACATGCTCAGAGAGCTCCTCTATGTCTCTTTTCATGTAGTCCAGGGAGGTACGTCTCAGGTCATTCACACCAGCATGGACAATGACTGAGTCATATTTGTACTTGCCTTAGAGTGACCTGAGTGCTTGTGTTATGTGGCGGATCCTAACGCCAGACAGGCTGCTCACCGTGACCTTCTCCTTGTTCAGCCTGGTGAGTGGGACGTCAGTGTGCCTGACGATAGAGTCACCTATTACAAGTGTATCAGGTGTGTTGTTTAGCCTTAAGGGCTGTGACTGTTCGACACACTGGCTTTGTGAGATATGTGTTGCACGTGTTTTGTTTTGGGGTAGCGGTTGCTTGGGTATCTGCTTTGAGGTCTCTGCTGCTTAGGCAGATCTTTATTTAGAGCCTCCAGTATGTTTTGTGTGATTATGTGTTTGGTTTGCTGTCGTGGTAGGTCTATGTGAGACTGGAATTGTAGTGAGTGTGGTTTCCTTCTCCTCCTGACTGGTTATGCCAGTACTGAGTTGAGAGAGCTTAGCCTCCAGTTTGGCTATATGGTTGCATCTCTCGCATGTGTTGGAATTTGTTAGGAGGAGGAGAGGGTTGTCTGTGTACATGAGGCAGTTGTAACATTGCCTCAAGATTCCCATATTCACCAGCTGGACCGGAGAGGAGATTGACAACTGACCTTTGGACATGCTAGAATAATATTGGGAATTCCTTTATAATTGAAAACAAAGGCCAATGGGGAGCGAGGGTGTAGTGCTTTTAATTTTTAGTGCTGACTTATAATTGCTTTAGTGAGCAAGTGCCAGGTAACAAGTGCAATGTGTTACAGGTAACTTAAATGCAAAAACGACAAACAGTAACTTTCTTTCAAACGAAGCAAGGAAATAAGTACAGTAAGCAATGCAGATATCACTAGGGATCCACAGAAGTGCTGAGAAGCTGCTGAATTAGTGGCATTGTGAAGGGGCTCAGTGTGTAACATCAACTTCCCATTATCCTGAGTGAGATTACAAACAGCTGAAAAGATAGAAGTTGCTGACAGCAACAGAATTTCAGTTCTCTACATTTGGTCAAGTTGCAAAAAAAATAAGTTATGTTTTTCTGAATTTTAAATTATAAAAGGCATAACTACAAAAACACCGAAAAGTCCTTTTTTCAGGGGTCTAGTCTTCCTGTACACCCCCATAAATTATATATACCAGTGCCACACTTGCACTACAACATGGAAAAGTGAAAAAACAACCAAAAAGTGCACCACCAGCTCATACAACCCAACTAATTGTGGTTAAATGAACATTGAGCTAGAATCCACAGTGAAAAGCTGCTCATTAGAAGGGGCTGCAATGAAGTGTAGATATATCCAGCATTGCATAATGTTTTTACAAATGCTTCTGTAATTAAGTACGATATTAAGTTTAGGAAAAAGAACTAAAAGAAGTGTGCAAATAAAGCTGCAGAGGAGGCCTGGAACCTTTGAAGCAGCTCTGATGTAGGTCTACATGGTGCTTCACCTTTCACAGCAGAATTGTTTCATCTTTGAGCTGATGTCACCCACTAAAGCTACATCCACTTTCAAAAGTAACCGAAAGCCTCATGGTCAAAGTATATTTTGTCTTCTGTCATACCTTTGTTCCCATTTCCCTTGACTTTTTGTTTTCGCGTCTGTGCTGTCTTTGACTTAAATTCGACTGTGAGATCACTGTCACTTTCTGTGCTACGTTTGCCCTTTCTAGGTGCATCTCCTTTTCCCCAGGGCTGTTACCCACCCCTGAAGTCAGTGTATTAAACTGTGAGGTTTGGGGTGCATAGTGCTTTTCCCCGCATAAAAAGCATTTTAGTTTAGTACCACTCTGTCTTGTGGGGAATGGTTTGTTGATCCTTTGGCATTAAGTTAACTTTCATTGGATTAGTGGTTAACAGCTTATAGTGAAATCAAGCCACAGCTATGTGTAATAGGCTAATGACAGGCAAGCGAGAATAATTGGTTATAAATGACAACTAGATGCCAGACCGCTCTGTTTATAGTGGCTGATTATCTGTCAGTGAAGAGCACTGACACTGCATGAACAGTGATCTCTGTCTCATGTACTGCCTCCAGCCTTTTCTGTTAAACTTTTTTAAATTTATTTATTTAACATTTTTAACCGGGAAAGTCCGACTTGGAACAAAGCCAATTTTCAGCAGAGGCTCAGGGAGAAATGCTCCAGATGTATGTCTTTGTAACATGGGAGGAAACCAGAGCACCTGGAGGAAACCCACACAAACACAGGGAGGACATACAGACTATGCACAGAAGGCACCACAGTCGAGAATTAAACCGGAGAACCTTTTGCTGTGAGGCAACAACGCTACCACTGCACCAGTGCACCACATAGCTTTGGCAGTGTTAGCAATTTATTGTAGCCTCACTTTCTCATCCCTTACCACTTGAATAATCCACTAAAAGTGGTCCAAAATCTGAGAGAATTTTCAGAAGTATGTAATGATTGTATCACTGCCACAGTTGAAGTGACTAAAATAAGTCAGTAAGTAAACAAATTTGAAAAAAATGACTAAGAAGCAATAATACAATTGGTTACACATGTTTACACTGATAGCTCTCTCAGCAAAACACAGCACAGACTATAATTATGTACAAAAGTCAACCAATATCTCTGGTGCCTTATCATGGAGGGTTGGTTCTCACCCCCCATCACAATATTAGAAGATTTCCCTCCCACACCACCTAACTATGCATTGCTTGCCTCAGAGGTCCATGTGCCTCAGATGTGAAAATATGTTAGTAGTGCATCTCCCGGTAACATTCTTTCTGTACATATAGTACATTTCATCAGATTTCTTAAACATTCCCCATGCTTGCACATATCAGCCTATGGACATAGGTTGTTTGATTTTGGACAAGTATTCCTCAGCCTTTCCACATAAGCACTTTCACCAGCTGTGCAATACTTTGAGTTTCCTCATTAATAGGTGAGACTGCAAAGTCATGGAATGTATTATAGCTGACCTCATCAGCTGCAATAAAAATCCTTTTATTAGTCTAGACCCCCCCCAACAGTTTGACTTTGTCAAGGGTAGGTGCTGTTTATTTAACCTTGCAAATTTCTTCAAAAATGTCTGAAGGCTGAAGATAGTGGCCATGCACTGCGCACGTAGTATCTTGAGTCTATATCATATTGTCAACAGCTCACAATGTCGACTCTGAATTGTTCGACACCAAAATGTCGAACTACAAAAATAGTGAACGGCCAAATACCCGATTTCTTTCCAACAGAAAGAAATCGGTTGGCCGTTCTCTGACACCTGCCCTTTCCCTGAGTGTAGTGTTGTCTCAGAGTTAGAATATTTAGTTAAATATATTTGTTTATGTGTGCCATTGGTGTTTGGCCAACCAATTTCTTTCTGTTTGAAAAAAATTAGTTATATGGCCGTTTGCTATTTTTATAGTTTGACATTTTGGTGTTGAACAATTCAAAGTCGACATTGTGAGCTGTCGACAATATAATATAGACCGTAGTATCTTGACCTGACCAAGGCCTTCAACACTAGTACTCCATGCTGGCATAAAACAAAAGCTAAATGCTTTAAATTCAACCCAGGCATGGTAAGCTAGAGAGCAAACTGCCTGAAAGACAGGATGCGCACAGTGCAGGTCACAGATGTCTTATCAGCAAGTATGAAATTAACCAGCGGTGCCCCTCAGGGCTCCATGCTGGCAACTCTCCTTTTTGTTTTTTGCATCATAGCTCTCTAAGCAGAAAGACGTCTGGCTAACAAAGGTTGCAGATGGCCAGCTCCACCACTTTTGTGTAGTGAACACAGCCATGTTCAAATACTAAACACAACCATGTACGATGTTTGGAGGGGGGGAGGTAAGTGGAAACAGTAGACACCAGGGATTACTTTGCAATTAAGTACCATAATGGCACTGACATCAGTACAGGGAATCAGCGGGATGAGGGAAACACTAGACATCAGGGATTACTTTACAGTTAAGTGACATAGAGACACCAATATCAGAACGGGGGATCAGAATGGGGGTGGTGGGGGAGACCGTAAACACCAAGGATTATTCTTTAGTTAAATGCCCTAATGGCACTGACTTCAGTACGGGGATGGAGGGACACTAGATACCAGTGATTCTATGATTGTGCTATAATGTCACTGTCACCAGTACAGGGATCAGGGATGTTGGAAAACTAGGTAACAAGGATTTTATATATATATATATATATATATATATATATATATATATATATATATATATATATATACCATAATGGCACTTCAACTTTTATTGGAATTGAGGGTGGAGAAAGTCACAGGAGGGAATACAAGTCAGGGACAGGTATGGGGATTGTGGTGTCTGTGTGTGTATGTGTGTGTGCTTTTGAATGTGTACTTGTGCGTTCGGCAGACTAAATGGATGGGATTCCAATGCCTACATGAACAGCACTTTAATACCATGAGTTGCAGATCAGTAATGCTGTGCACCTTACAGATGTAACCATGATTCAGAGACATGCAAATTAGTCATCATCATTGCTAACTAGTGTCTGAATCATAAAGTACCTTGTCATGGGAGCAGAGCCATATTGCTCTTGCTAGACCTTTTTATGAATTCTTGAGAAAAAGTTGAAGGCTACCTGCTCTGCCTATTTTTAGAAAGAAAACAATTAAATTCAATATTATTTTACCAGTTTTTGAAGCTTAGATTGCATTCATAAAAATCTTACAAAAACTTAAAAAGTGCAAATAGCTGTTTTGCAGACAATAATAATAATAATAATAATAATAAAACAATAATAACCTGATGACAGCAGCAACAATAACAGCAACAACAACAACAATAATAATAATGTTGTTGTGTCTTTCGGCTTTTCCCGGTTAGGGGTCGCCACAGCGGAACTCCGGTCCACTAATGATTGGCAGTTGATTTTTACATACCGAGTTGCCAGCCCTGATGCACAACCTTCAACGAAGGTGCGCCCATTCACGCATGTCTCCACGCAGAAGACACTCTAGCTGAGAGTCAAACTGGACAGCATCTTACTGTGAGGTGACAACGTTACCGCAGCACCACCACCACGGACAAACAATAATAATACTAATAATAATAGAAATAGGAGGGATATTGGTTCCATAGGGTGGTTGCTATGTGAACAAAGTGATTATATCTCTTCAGTTATGTAATGCAGCATGCAACAAGCAATTCTGTGTTATATAGAACATTGTTAATGCTATCAAAACCAAAGCACATGCTAAATGATTCTAATGTAACTAAGAAGCAGATAACACATTGCAGCACTGATATTAGTGGGACAGTTATGGACAACATACTTATCACTGGGGATAACTGCAAGTCACAAGTTTAGTGCACCATGTTTCTTTACCAA